>NC_090891.1:12221182-12226182 GCF_036669925.1 Montipora capricornis | reverse complement strand
TTTTGGTAGGCACGCGCAAGCGTAATATTAGAAATACAAGACAGAGCAACCGTTTGAACATTTTGAGATGCAGATTGGCCACCGGTCAGCGTTTTTTTTTAATACCGTGGAGCCAAACTATGGAATAACCTAAGTAATGATCTTAAAAATGTAAATTCTGTAAAGGCCTTTAAATCGAAACTGACCAAACAATTACTTTTAACTTAATTTTATCTATTTAGGAAAACACATAATTTAGATTTGTATTAGTTAATTGCTTATTTATTCTTATTTATATATCAATTATTGTTCTTAGTATTTTTTATTTAACTTGTAACTGAAAAACCCTTTTTAGGGAGTTGCAATAAAGTATGTATGTATGTATGTAAGCCTGTTAACGCAAAACCGACCGACTTACTTAACTGAATTACCAGACTTCGCGTTACCGCGGACATCCAAACAGACTGGACTATATCACTCTGGAGAGATGAGCTGACAAAGTGTGTGAGGCTTTTTCGATATTTCGATTGGTTGCTGTTGTTACTCGCTTAGACGTCACTAGAAAACTGTTTCGATTTTCGTAAAAGCCTCACACACTTTAGTGCGCTAATATCTGACGAACATTTCGGTTAAGTTTCGTTAAAATCCGAGAAATCTATATACCCTATTAATTCATTTGAATAGAGGTAATTCACGCAAAAATAAACCCCGAGTTATTGACCTCGAAAGAAATTCACAGTTTTCGCACCTTCAGTGGTTGTCAGCGCGGCCATGCCGCGAACCAATGAAACGCAACTTAGAACCCCCTAGCGAATCTCTTGACACTACCGGGAAACTTTTTGCAATTCTCTGACATTGTTTACATTTACAGTGGAATATATTACAAATGGAAGCTGGAAAACTTGTTTTAAAAAATCACGTTTTTGTGGATAACTCGTACGCGTGTTAAGTTTTTAAAATTTTTTTTTGGAAAATGCAGATAAAGTAGTAGTCTTGAATTTCGCTTGAAAAAAATATTTTGGAAAAAATCGACCCTTGAAGGTCTGCAGTAACCTTAAGAAACCGCGACGGCAACGAAAACGTCAACTCAAACAAATAGTTTGATCTGTCCTACGTGTTTCACGATGTTTTCATCTTGTTTATTTTGTAAAATATGGGCGAAGTATGGTATAACCAGATTGGTACGTACGGATTTGAAGCAAAGAGAGAGAAGGAAAGATTCACCGAGGTTTGCCCATGTTATCGTTAAAACCTGAAAACTGGTCATGTTACGTTGTTTTTTTGACGAGTGCGGGAGAGAAATGACAAAAATGCGTGCCGAACGTGCAGCACGATCATTTCTTCCTCTTTTAACCAATAATATTGCTGCTTTTTGTCGTTGCCGTAGCCGTCGTCGTTTTTAAACTCCCTACTACCCGGTTCAATATTGTTACCAAACCCCGTGCCACAACAGTGAGTCCTCTTCAACGCAAAACACAGCGCATAAAGAAACTCGAGAAAACACGTAATAGCAAACTAATACTTTTAAGCATTTATTAAAATTGCTCTCTTAATTAAACCACTACAATTTTAAAATTAATTAGCCTTCTCATACATACTAGTTCCACTAAATAAACAAGACGATATTATTCTTCAGAAGTCTAAAGACTGATGCAATATTAACCAAAGAACTGTGCTGTTTCAAAGTTTCCCTCTTACCCGCTTAAACACTCACCACACCAACAAACTTTTTTGAGCAACTCCTACAAACCCTCCGATTTCAAAATCCTTTGCAAACGCATGGTGTATAGTGATTAAAACAACTAAAGAGTCTTCTAATTAAATAGCTATTTCTGCTTACAATTTCTATGACTTTGGAGATACGTTCTAATTTTCAATCATTCCTGATTAGAAGTAATTACTTTGCAGTGTTAGTTATCTAATGAATAACAAGTTACGAACTACAACAAAAAAAATTACGTAAATCGCGTCCTACAGTATAAATACTTAAACAAAATAAATCCGCATAGTAGAAATTACCATTGATTGCAGATGTAATTATGCAATCCATGACAAATGCTTAGAAAATATTGGACGAGCAATGGAGTAATCGGAGGGTTATGTCCTTTGACAGCCTCAGTCGTGTGATAAATCTTGTAGTTTTTACTCGTGGATATATCCACGAGTTTTGGTGAGGATCTTTATGCAAATTTGTCACTCCTGCGTAACCGGAAGTTCGATCTAATTAGCCAATCAGGATGGATAATCACAACACAGCTTAGACAGCTGTGACTTCCTGTTTGCTAGGTTGTACGCCGCCATTGCTGTTTGCGTCTTTTATACTTAAGTGTTTGAGCACCTTCCGCTGCATTTAGAAGCAAGAAACTGAAGAATTAAAGAAATGGCGTCCTTCGAAGGTGAAGCAAAAGATTCTGAACAAGTACACATTGGTGCAATTAATTGTACACCGCCTTTCACTCACCAACGCGAAGACTTTAATACATGTTGAAATGGAATCGACCTGAATCGATAGACATGGTGAGAAGACAGTCTCTGTCGATCCCATAAGGTCACGGTGGATTAACAAATTCCATAAGGTGACATTGAAGCTATCAAAGTATACCAATGTTTATCAAAGCTATCACGACGTCGTTTTGCAAGCTATCAGTCATCAAGGCCATATGAATCCAGCTTGAACAACATCAGTGACATGAAAACAATGAGGCAACCAAGCAACCCATGCTTCCAGACACTAGTGCATGTGTGGCGGACCATAATGACAAACTGTCGAAAGTCTCAGCCATTGATTATGTAAAAGAAAGTGACGAGAAATCCGTACCAATCTCCTGCGATAGAGCAAGGGCTAAGGGCGTTCGCAAAATGCAAACATGCTCCTCGGGGACAGGGAACCTTCCAGAATTCCTTACAATAAAACGTCGAGCTTATTTCACAAAAACAAGGTAATTAGAAATTGTATGGTGCATTATTCAAAGTAGAACGTACCGAGCTCGTCTGAGTTGAGAAAGTGTTTATCTCTTGCTTTTGGAAAATAATATTATATTGCGGTAAGAATGTCTAGACCTAGACCGCAACTCAGGCGTAACAAATCTTCGAGAGTAGGAGATTCTAATCGTCATTTTTATCTTATTACCTGCAGGACTGCTTAACACAAAAAAGACTTGTCAGTTCTATTGTGTATTCAAGATCAATCTGTTACTAAGCATTCAACAAAATTGAACCAACAAAATGAGAGTTATTGTCTATCAAGAGAAAAGCTATTGATATCAGGAGACGTTGAATCGAACCCAGGCCCTGTTGCTCATGGAACGAGTACACATACAGTACTGAGAAATTCTTCTATAGCACTGTTGAAGGCTCGATTAGCTCAGAAAGGATTGAAGGCACTAGAATGTACCTCAGATGGTTCATGCTTTTTTTCTTCTGTTGCCCACCAGTTATACAATAATCCTTCCTATCACATGAACGTGCATGCTGCTGGAGTTGACTACATCAGAAACAACCATCAAAAATTTATTGGACCCATTACAGAGCAACTGTGGGTGTGTTGTCACAGCAACATACATGGTGTGATTGACTTATTGTGCAAGTAGTTTCCGATGTATTAAATGTTACAATACATATAAATGAATCCATTGAGGGGTGGGCACTAGTAACTATTATCAATCCTGTAAGCGGACAACAGGGAACTACTGTTATTAACATTGGACATCTCTATGAAAGACACTATGTTTCAGCAGTTCAGTTAGATTATTATAATGACTGTATTTCAGGCTATGAAATCATTAGTGTTACCAATGTCAACAATTATTCAGAGGTAATAATCATTAATTAACCATAGCGAAAAATGGTGTGAGTGTCAGTAATAATTTCTACAAAACAGTGGCAAAAAGAGCTTATATAAGAGAATGTATCAAGCGGAAGCGACAAAATAAAGAGTTCAGGGAAAAGAAAAACAATGCAAAACGCCAAAAAAGGTCTGAAAAAATTTGAAGCAGCAAGGGAATATGATAAGCAAACGTTTAAAGCTTCCAATCCAGAACGTATCAGAGAACTAAACAGAAAAGCGTAGAACCATTTAAGGAAAGCTATGCAGAGCTCAAGGCTAAACCAAACTGAAATTTGTCAAGGTCAAGACTCTGTTAGACATTCCATGTCAAAAGTGATTCAGTCTTTTCGTGATAAGATATCACATGGCCCTGAATATATATGCACTTGTTGTGATCAGTTATGGTTCAGATCATCTGTCTCTAAGTGTAACAGTATCAAATATAGTAATAAATACTTGCAAGGTTTGTTGGAGAAATGTATAACTGGCACAAAAAGTGTTAATAATACTGAATGGATCTGCTCTACTTGCCTAACCTGATGACATTAACAATATGACCTGGCAACAAAAATCGGACCTTATTCAAAATTACCCTGTCACCTGTGCAAGGAACTTTGAACACATGGTTCAGCTCTTTATAGAGGATGTGTTAATAGTAATCTTATGCCTATTGGGGAAATGGTACACTTATTTTACAGGGTTGAATTCCAGCAAAGGGGATCACCTCACATACATGCATTATTTTGGTGACCTAGTTGCATATGACAGCCCCGCGTGCTGGTACACAATTATCCAGCTGTTATATGACATTAATAATGCATAAAGAAAACTTCAGCCTGCCAATTTTAAACAATCGCGGTTACTTTCATATCCACGAGTAACGACAGTGGCACTTTGATTTTCATTTTGACCGTCCTCTTTTGCCCTTTACAAACGAAAACAAAGAATTTCAGGTTCGTTCCGATGTCCCTTGCCTAGAGGTATTAAAAATGTGAGAATCCCTGTTTTTTTATAAGTACCCATTTCGTTATTTGGTAATTCGTTCAATGGAAGATAAATTAAGGACGGTGCCTACTAATTCAAAGGTATTTTTGCGCGGTTTTATGAATATGCGGGAAAAGCAGATCTCAACAAGTGTTATTAAAATCCAAAAAGAAAATTGTGGGTACCCACGAATTTTTCAAAGATAATTAAT
>NC_090891.1:12211182-12213682 GCF_036669925.1 Montipora capricornis | reverse complement strand
CTAGTTTGTTTTGACCACAGTTAATTACCGTGGGAGGAATATTATAAACGAATTCGAAAGTTACCGTTGGCTTTAATTTGAGAAAAACATGGGGAATGTTTTCGACGACTATATTGCGGCAAAGGCCGGTGTAATTTTTCCTCCGAACTTCACTGAATATGCAATCTTTTAAGCTTGACATCTTAATTTGTAATTGAGATAACCTAGCATTCTGTCGTTGGACGGTTTGGCAAAAGATTTTTCAAGAAAAAAAAGAGAAATGCATTATTCCTTTAACGTGCTTGCCCATTAAGGTTTCTTTGGTGATTTTTTCGGGTAATATCTTCAGTTGCAGAGTATTTCTAGAATTGCGCGCAGTAAAATCATGATAAGTTTGGCCGTTAATTTTTTGATGGAGTACGAACAGTAAGATGGACTCGCGAAGTTTCTTTTATTTTTGTGCAATTGGTCTCTCTGAAAACATGCCATTTTAGTTTTTGGAGTGCGAGTTTTAAGTTAAATCAACTGGAAATATTATGAAGCAATCTTGACTCCAAATTGTGCAAACAAACCGTGTCATGTACAGTAAGTAAATAATGCCGTTTGATACACATGTTCAAAACATGCATTCGTGTAACTTGCGATTTTATCAGCATCTCCTCTTGTTGATATATATGTCCTTTGTCTCATCCAGGAAACCAATATGCATCGGCTTTCATTGCCATTTGAAAGAACCAGCTATTTAGCTTTCAAAACATCAGGGAAGTTTGTGCCAAAGTACTTTCAACCACATGACCACAGAGCTCGACAACGGAATCGCTATTTTCACTCTTTCCAGAGATTCAAACCCGATTCTGGACAAGTTATGAGATGTTTCAGATGGCATATCTCCATTTATACAAATAAAATCAAGTTGCACCGTCCACGGCATTGTAAGAACAAAAGGCAGCAAATTTTTGCGTACACTTATGGCGGATTAGTCTCGAGGACTTCGCGAGATGGCATTTTCACTTCCGGCGTTTCAACAGCCAATCAGATCACGCGTTTGGTCGGCCAAAACTTGGCCGACCGTCCGGAATTCTTGAGAGACTTTTGGTCAGGCCCAGTTTTAGCGAGCGACGACATAAGAGAACATATGGGCGAAGCTAAAAATGGGCCTGATCGCAGGTTAATTATGACGGCACGACGTAGAGGACCGTAGGTGGCTCTGGGATAGGTTAGGACTATTTAGGAGTTTGCCGGGAGTTTTTCGTCATTCTACGTTTGTCAGTCGCTGATGCTTTGACTTAATGCTTAACTTTTGAAAAGCGCTGTCTGCTTATTTTTTCCTTGTGCATAGTAGTATACCCTTTCCTCGGGGTCTGGTGCCGTTGCATTAGATGAGGAATATGTTTCCACATATTTTTGGCCACTTCTAAAGGGTGGTTTTTAGTGGTTTTTCGTATCTGGCACGGCACTGTTGCTTAGTTTATTCCTACAGTAAGGCAGTATATCTTGTCTATTTTCACGGGCGGTGTTATCTGATGTCAGGAACCCATGACCCGGAGCCTACAGCTCCCATACTGGGCCTATGTAACGGCATTTTTACAGACCGGTTTATTTTTAGACTATCTTTTCCGGAAAAAAACAAAGGCAGTTCCGGTTCGGTGACCTTATGACGTCAGGTTAATTTCTTGTAATTGGTCATCAGGCTCCTGTGGGAGTCTAATTTCGCGGGAAATTCAATCTAAAAATAAATTGGTCTGTGAAAACGCCGTTACACGAACACAGTAGAGTTGTAGGCTCCAGGTCATGGGTTCCTGCTGATGTCCAGTTTGTAAGGAATTCAGGTAAACGGAGGTCATTTTGTTCAGCAGACTGACTGACGTGCCCACAAGTCTCGTGTTAGTGTAGTCAGAATCTATAGTTGATGTAGTATGGCCGTGTGTGACGATAACCGAGGGTACTCCCTTGAGGAAAATAACAGGAAAAAGAAAAGAAAGAAAAATGCCAAAACCCCTTCCCTCGATCCCGCAACACACTACCATCTACTACATAATTAAGAAGAATTTTATTAACGTGTAAACACTAGAAAAAAAAGAAGGGAAAAACTAATCATGAGCTAATCTTAAAATTAATTAATTCATGAGTAAATACAATCCTTGAACGCGTATGATTCCCTTAAGCTTAAACGATAACTATCTTAACTTACATTTAATATAGTTTACTCTACTTTAAGTTTTCAGACCAGTTCCTCTCCACTATGTTAACTTTTCTTTGTGGCAAAACCACGCTTCAGTCGGCTTCTTGTTCTTTGAATGTCATTCTCGTCCGTACTCCTTCAGCTCAATCTTTTGCTGCTCTTATCCTTTTTCAGTCCTTCCTCCTCCTACTCTCGTTCGGTCATTTCAGTTCGTAAGTGCCGCCGTTAACAAAGGGATTTCGTCTTTGAATTCTTGTCGCGGCCCCTGCTAATGGCTCTTAGCGGTGATGCAGGAAAAATATCTTCTTCGCCTTAAACCTTTCACCACATGGACGGGTG
>NC_090891.1:12196182-12206182 GCF_036669925.1 Montipora capricornis | reverse complement strand
GTATACTTCACGGAAGCATCTCGTTTCTTTTTCCGTGTCATGAAACGTCTTGCCTGTCACTCCCCTGCTAAGTGGTGTCTTTGTGCATAGAGTCTTCTGTGCGTATTTGTCATATTTGAGGGGGCTGGGGTAATGCGTAGGTTTCTCTGGTGCACACAGGAGAACATTTAATTGTTAACCTTCAATGGCGTCGAAAGTCATTGTAACGCGAATGGCGTTTTAGTGCATCTTTAAGGACGGTGCCTGCTATTGTTATTCCGCATACGTTCTGCGCATCCCGAGATACTCGGATTTCCTATCGGCGATGCTTACTAATACAGGGATATTTTTGCGCGGTTTAAAACTATCCGGAGAAAGTAGATCTTAGTAAGTACTCTTGGTATCCAAAAAGAAAATTGGGGGTAACCATGCATTTTTGAGAGAAAGAACGCCATACATTGCTTTGTATTTTAAAGCTTTTTACAAATAATGCGTGGTTACCCTCAATTTTTTTTTTTGGATTTCAATAACACTTGTTAAGATCTACATTTCCGGCATAATCACAAACAGGGGCAAAAATATCTTTAATTAGTAGGCACCGTCCTTTAACAAACAAGACGCTTCCTTAAGCGTTTACTCGGAATACCATATGGCGCAGAAGTAGGGTGATACATTTTGGAAGAGGTAGTTTTTTAATTTGCAATAACGCGGATAATGTACCGGTGAACAATTGCAAATAAATTCACCAGACGGAAAGGACCCCACTTTTAGACCGGGTCCATGGACCTGACCCCTATTTTTTTTTTTTTTTTTTGCGTCTTTGCTGAAAAGTGTCCCAAAGCATGTTAATTTGCTTCACTTTTCTTCCACACTAATAAAAAATTACTTGAACTTTAAATAAAATGTTATGCGCTCCAGGGAAGAATGGAAGTAGGCAGTGTAGAGACGTCTAATCTCCGAATTTACCGTTAGTAATTTTGTTTCGGAATAATTTTGCAAAATTTAATGAGTTATCTGCGGTGACCAAATCATATTTCTTCGGAGCTAAACTTTCAAAACGGTGTTAAGTGAGGCAAAAGTGCATTGAAGAGCGTCTCATAGTTTTAAGATTCCTTAGCTTTATAGCACAGAAGTACTCTTTCAAGGAAAGGATGCCTTTGCAAGTCTTCCAACCGGGTACGGCTCTGATCTTCAGAGCAACCTCGATCGTTGCCAATGAGCTATTCATATTTTCCTCGATATGTACACATCTCAAATCTTCCAGGGCAACACGCTTTATAGATTGTTCTTGAGAATAGCTAGGTCCGAGCAAGGCATTGAGATTATATTGACTGGTAAGGGGATAGCAGGGGACATTTTTCAACTGAGCAATCTTTTGAATCGTGCAATATCCACCTCGTGAAGATTCGTCAGGAGCGCTTTCAATTCCTACAAATGCATGTAGAATCGATTTCCACTTTACACTCCATAGATAACAATTCCGCTCTTACTTTAAAAGAAAAACCTACCTGTTTGACCATCAAAAAGAATTTTTATGCGTATTTTTTACCATGCACAAAGTACACAGGAACTCATCGTGAAATCTCTCACGGTGTTGATGGGGAGAAATAAAAATTAAAGCCAATCAAAACTCGTTGTTTCAATGATGTAATGATCGAGGGGTAATACCCAATCAAACCATTTTCCATACATTCCAGGAAAAATCACGCGGTATTGAACACGATTATCAACGGTAAATCACAGACGCTCCTCTCAGATTTTTTTTCGGAGAGTGGGCAGCTGTGCACAGGCTAGAATGGAAGAGGCCATTTGGATTTTACTTAACCCATGAATGGGATCAAAGACACCAACCCACATTATTTTCCAGTGTGAAAATCGATTTAATTTATGAAATATGGTTTTATAATCAATCAATCTGATCAAGACAATATAATAAAATGAAATTATCTTTGTAAAATAGCTTACTACATCATACATTTATTCAACTTATTATACTGATAATATTATAAATAACAAAATAATCATTTTTAAATGTAAATTTATCTATCTTCATTTCATGGACATAAAATTGATTAGCTTTTTTCCAGAACAGGAAAGAACTTTTTTATATATTATTTTAGAAAGGGCTTACACTTACTAGGGTTGTACCTGCCTGGAAAATTTCGATCCGCTTCACAGAATAGTAATTTTGGTCAGATTACTATTTTGCGAAATGGATCAAAAATTTCCGGGCAGGTACAACCCTAACCATTTACCAATGCTAACATTAAGCCTAAAAACTTTTGTTTAAGCCTAAGCTTAGCTTAAAGAATGTTTAGGATTCTATCTGTATTTCTGTTCCTTTTGTTTCGTTTTACAAATTAGTGTAAGCCCTAATAAAGTTCAACTGATGTATCCAACAATGGACTCCCAAATTAGCCAGCCCCAACATGAACAATTTATGTAAACGTTAACATATTTTATAACAATAAAATACCAGTGATAAATGAACAGACATTGTTATTGTTCTCTTTGGCTAATGTAATCATTGTTAGTAATGACAAAATGAAACAATTTGTAACTGATACCCAATCTAAACATTGTCACAAAGTGAACACATCCCCTTTGTCACGAAATCATCCTTTCTGAGGTTAAAAAGCTCATTAACATGCTTTGGGACACTTTTTAGAAAATAATAATAATAATAATAATAATAATAATAATAAATAGGGGTTCATAGACCGGGTCCATGGACCCGGTCCAAAAAGGGGGGTCTATGTTTTGTCATTTCCCTTCAACAGGTGACACAGCTAATTAGGAATAGTGTGTTTTGGAACAAGGGTTTGGAATGGAAATAACGAGGACCTTATATCTGTTTTTTAGCATGTAGCAGGACATCAGATAAACTGGTTTCAAGTGAAAGCAGCCGGTGAGGCAAAGGCGGGTGAAGCACTAGTGTAGCAACACAGAAAACATGTGAAAAACTATTCTTGTAATTAAGTCTTAATATGGGTAAGTGAAAACCGGTATCGAGCTGCAAAGGTTCCAGATTAACAGTGTTGTGAATGATGATGATAGCCTCCAGCTCTAGGTAGCTAACATGAAGATCGTAAAACTATCAATTGATTTAAACAAGAAATAGACATCGGCGGATGATGTTCGTACAAAGAACACCTGAGGCAGAAAGAAACTAAGAAATTCGGCCATTCATAACATATCGCTGCTGGAAGTTCTGTACTGGCGATTTGGTCATGCGGTCAACAGGTAAGATTAGAGTAGATATTTCATTCATAACATTCCAGAAGGCTGAATTCAGCATTTTCACATCTTAGGTGCATCGCATTCCGTCATTTGCCCTCTCGTGGAACTTGGGCTTTGAATCAGCAAACGAAATACACCGTCGTTTTCATCTAAGCGTGGACACACGACGGGAAAACATGTTCTTTGAAGTTTGAGTTTGGCAGCCGTTAACATAAGCAAACTTTTGCGTGCGATAGTTTGACTGAACGTATTTGAAGTATACATTATCAGATTAGGGTCAATCTCTTAGAAAAAGTCTTTGATATCCAGTCTTGCTGCTATTCTAGGAAAACTTGCATGAACATCCCTCAAACTTCGAATGATCGCAGACAAAACTTGTCACGTTTGCAACCAGTTAGAGCATGTTTTCCACGTGACGTGTCCACGTTTAGGTGAAAACGACGATAATGTGTCACACTGAAGCCCTAACATAGAACCCATCATTTGGTTGCTCCACTGTTGGTTATAAATTCGGATTTTCATCAAATTCTGTAGGACGAGAGGCTGTTTCAAGTCTGTCGCTCTCGGACATCTTCTCCTTCGCGGCTGTGTTTAATTTATTTGTTATTGTTGCAGTTGTTTTGTCACAGAGGGAGGTCAAATGTATTGCTCAAAGGGGTGTAGTTCATTGCTTTTTAACCAATGAAATCACCGCCTCGTAATTCTATTGTCCATTTGCTGAACAGAAAACTAAAGATTATAACTCGGGTATTCCGAGTAAATATAACCTTATGGAGCTCAAGAATGGAACGTCAATTGGATAAACAAGACAGTCGGTGAAAAATAAATATCTGGAATCTTAAAAGCGACGAGTAATGGACTTCGACAAAAATCTGTCGCCCGTCGAGCCGAAATCAAAGTGAGCTTTATTTCTAATATTTTGCCAAGTGTGCTGTTATGTACAACACTGAAAACAAATGAAAAATTCTCTGGTAACTCAGTATGGGTTCAACAAAGACAGTGACGGAATCGAACACCATAAGTGGATTTGTGATTGTGATCTATATTGTCTGTGTTTGTTTGTACTCAACCCTGCACAGTCTTCCGGTAACAATTGGAAATTTCACGAATTCTTGTTAACCTTCAATGGCATCGAAAGTCATTGTAACCCGAATAGCGTTTTAGTGGACCTTTCAACAAAATATACCCTCATGGAGCTCAAGAATGGAACGTCAATTGGATGAACAAGACAGGCGGTGAAAAATAAATATCTGGAATCTTTAAAGCGACGAGTACTGGTCTTCGACAACATTTTTCACCGTTGGATTTCAAGTGAGCTTTGTTTCTAATATTTTACTAACTTGGTATTATATACAACACTGAAATCAAATAGCATTTCTTTTATGGATTTCACAAACATTGAAGGAATCGAACGCCTTGAATGCATCACAGTGCCTACTGAATTCACATCTAAGTTGTCTGGCTACTTACATTTATTTTGTACTCAACTCTGCAAAGGTAAAAAAAAAATGGAAATGTGACAGTGAAAAATTATTTGAATGAAAGCTTGTTTTCTCTTATGTGCTTTATTATTTACGGTCAAGGCTCTTTCAAAAAGGGTTTGATGTAAACTGTCAGAAATTTATTTAACGGCATATGCTTTGACACCGATTGTGTCTGGTTTGCACGCGCGCAATTGAAATATGAAGGGTTTTTTTGCCTCTAATAGCAAGATCTGTTTCATCGTATCAACGTGTCAGCCAAAGGGCCTCTGCTGGCAGGACTTCTGGGTGACCCCTTAAATGGTCTTAATGACCCCCGACTTGAAACAATTGACTGGAACGCTGCAGTTCAATAACACCCAACTCAGTCCCTTCTGTTTTTGAGTAACACGTACCACAGATAACCCAGTGTACGCTCATGGAGCGTCTAGTTTATGAATAAGACGCAAAACTTGTCGCATGATATGTAAATAATTATTTATCCTGATTTATAAATAATTTGGATCAAGAAATGAATTATATATAACTAATGAATTACACAACTGATTTGTCTGCTGATTTGTGCTGGAAGCATCAGCCACCACAGGAACGACCGTGTTTCCTTGAGAGCGAGAGCTATTTTCGTTCGGTGAAACCTACAACAGCAGGGAATCGAATGATAAAAGAGCAGCAATTCGACGACGATCAGAGGTCAGACATTAAAATATAAAAATAGCTATTAATAAGTATGTCAGAGACCCCATACTCAGCGAGGTAAAATTTCATTATTTATAAATAATGGATTTTCACTCTAGGTAAACTTCATTATTTATAAATAATGTATTTACACACGAGGTGGAGTTTATTGTTTATAAATAATAAATTTACAACTGGTTTGTATAACTTTATGATATGTAAATAAATATTTTACAGACAGACTGATTTATAAATAATTGAAGTTGTGTAATTCATTATTTCAGTATTATTCATTTTGCGATTAAATTATTTATAAATCAGGATGTGCCTAAAACAATTATTTACATATCATCCCACAAGTTTTGCATCTTATTTATAAGTAGTATCTGGTAGTTTTAATTATTGCTAAATAAGGAAAAAATGTCACAAATTTGTCCTAAATATTTTTTTTACAAACGGCGCCCCATAGCCAAGAATTATTTGAAAGAAAGCTTGTCTATTTTGTACTTCATTATTCAAGGAAAAGTTCAGGCTCTCAGTAAATTGACACTTGGTTGCCAAAAAAAACTACCTAGAATCTTTAACATAATAATATAGATTTAGCCAAGCCTAAAAGTGGAGCTCCCAGGTTATTACTCGGGATAAAATGGGTTTGAAAACCTGAAGAACAGAAAAATGCACAATAGAATTAGGACGTGGGGATTTCATTGGTTAAAAGTTATGTTCGATAACGACTAGGGAAAGGTTGTAATTAACAAACTTGTGAACACGCGAACCAAATATTTCGCGCAAAGGGTAAACATGACGAACACAGAAGCGAATGAAAGGATCCTAAATAAGAGATTTTTACAGCTCAGGGATATTGGGATAAACTGACTGAAACGTTAAATTGTTGCAAAATCCATGTTATCTCTATCCTTGTTATACGTGTCAAAATAAATTGAGTTATTGGGTAATTACTCGGAATACCTGAAAGGTATCGGTTGACTTTGTTTCGGTGCAGCAAAATGGACAATAGAATTTCCTTGGCTAAAACCAATTCACTTGATCCCTTGGAGCAATAAATTTACCTCCCTCTATAAAACGAAACTAAGTTTTCCAACAACAAAAAATAACAGCCGAGGTGTCGAGTGTCGTTCGAGGGGATTTTCAGCGCGCGCCAGGCTTCAAACAGTCTCAATTCGTACAGAGTTCTATGAAAATCCGGATTTATAACATGCGGTGGGGCAACCAACGCGATGGGAGCTGTGTTAAGGTTTCAGTGTGAGATTTTTAATGACTAAATATTAAAAATTCTGGATTCAGTGCTCTGGAAATGTTATGAATAAGATACTCAATCAAAATCTTGCATGTTGACAACATGATGGAATCGTCAGTACAGAACTCCCATTAGGGGTATGTTGGAAATACCTGAAATTTCTATCTCTTTCAGCTGCTCTTTGTACGATTATCATCCGCGGGTGTCAATTCTTTCGTTGTTTCACGTCTTCATGTTTGTGTTTATTAGCTACCTATAGAGGGAGATCATCGCATCATTCACAGCACTGTTAATTTCGAAACTATGCAGCTGCTTCAGTGCTAGTGTAGCTGGTAAGAGGAGAGTTCAATTTTACTTAGCCGGATTAATTAAAAGAATGGTTTTCACAACTTTTCCCTCTCGCTACGCTAGATTTTCACTCTCACTGGTTTCACTTTGTACCCCAGTCATCCCTGCATTGCATAGATTCACGTTATTTCCGATCCAACAACCTGTACCAAATCAAACTACTACTTTTGCTTGGTGACGTGGATAACAAAACACGCTCTTGAGTAAAATTCACTCGAATCTTCTTTAAATAAATAGTCTGCAAAAAACTAACTGCAAATTGCTCTGACGGACGTTTTCCAGCATTTCATGCATGTCTTGCAGTTTCTCTGAGCAAACGTTAATTGCACACACTAAGAAAGGATTGAAGACGTTGTTTTCGCTTCATAATTCCTATATTGGTTTGCAAACATCCTTTCAAATTTCAGAGAAATCGACCAGTCCGCGAGTATTTTACCGGTTCTTTTCAATGGGATGTCAAAAGGCCAAGTGGATGTTGTGCATAATCGGGCAGAGTGTACACTATTTATGAGGCAATGAGAGTAGTTGTATGGGATTATTCAGACCCAAAAACCTCGATTCCATGTACATATATTATAACCACGAAAACAATGCCGCAGGGCGTGCATAAATTAGGGACAAGTTGGGGCACAATCAAGGACACAATGCAGCTCTAACCCTAACACGTGAAACAACACGTGAGCAACGCAGTTGTAACCCTAACAATGATGCAATGACGGTTGGAACCATAGCACGTGAAACAACACGTTAGCAACGCAGCTGTAACCCTAACACGTGAAACAAAAACACGTGCGTAACCCTGAAATAATGTTTCGTAAGGTCCGCATAAAATAGTACTATGTGTGCATATCATTTTTATCGGTATGCTACTAGCATGGATTGGAGAGAGAAAGAGAGCTCTGTCCTGCTCTGGAGTTGAACTGTGAACAAGAGATCGCAGCAAAGCAAAGACAAGACTAAGGAAAAGAAACCAATCACAATTACACCAGATGACCTCATCGGAAACCAATCAGAAACAACCATGACCTCATCGAGAGCCAATAAAAACGCAAATACCTATTGTTTTGAAGCGAGTCAAACAGAATTTTAAAACACATACACAAAAGGCTTTACACGCCTGGACAAGTCCACAAACGCTTTGTTCCTTTTTAAACTAAATTTCCATAGAGGCAATCGAAGCGTAAAGAAGGAAGAATATAGACGACAAAAAGTTGTTTTATGTGGAAAAGAGGAGCATTCTCAACTCTTTCACGCTTTTCAAACAAACGTGAACTCCGTTGTTACAACCTTTTTTTAAGGAAAATTTTTTCTCAACCTCGCGCTTGAATGAAACACGGGTAAATGCAATCTTTTTATGTAAGAATACACAAAGACATCCTTCAGTGCACAGACACAAAGAAAGCCTACTCAACAGATTTGAATAAAGCCTTTTCTGAAAACGCTTGGAAAAAACCTTTGGATTTTGAGTAGTTCTCTTTGTAATTCACTTGCATTCGCTGCATCATGATTGTTCTATTATGCATGCACTGTTTCAACGCTTTTTCAGCGAAAATAAATCACACACGCGCAAATGAGAGAAGAAAAAAAAATGTTGTAATTCACTTGCATTCGCTGCATCATGATTGTTCTATTATGTATGCACTATTTCAACGCGTTTAGAGCAACAATAAATAACACACGCGTAAATGCGAGAAGAAAAAAATGTTATTCACTGGAGTACGCTGCATCATTATTGTTCAGTAAGGTTCCCACTTTGTATTACTCCTTAATCGGGCAACCATAGGTGTTCTGTAGGACCTTTTAACAACCCGCTTCAAAGATCCAGGGATCTGTTTCCTGTTCGATAGGAGAAGACGGTGTTTCTATCCTGACAGTAATTTTGGATGGACCAACGGGTGTTGCTGGAAGTTTCCTGTGTGCTGTCTTTTTGGGTTGTACCTCGGATATCGTTGGAGAATGGTTTGGAGTGGGCGCATTTGGAGTTGTTGTCGCTGTCCCTGCAGGTTTCGTCTTCGTTTCATTCTTTATTTGTTTTGACAAACCTTGGTACCGTTGTAATAGTTGATTCAATAAGGCCACTTTTTGATCTGCGGGCAAAGTAGAATCCATGATATGTTTCATGTCTTGATCCAAGCGCGTCAAGGTCGTGAGTTGCGGAGGTGAGGTTAAGCGATGTTCTGTCTCAAGGCCTTGCAATAAATGCTCTGGAACCAACATCATCTTTTGTACGTGCTTCATTTAAACACTTTACCCAATAAATCCAAAGCGAACGGTGCAATCAAAGAGGCGAGAGCTGGCAAGAATCCTCCTTGTTGATTGAGAACTTCTTTTTTGTTCTTCAGACTACGTGTCTTGCGAGTCAAATACAGGAGTTTTGACTTGTGTAGTTTCAAGCGTTTAAATGATGAACTTGGAACCGTAATGTTCCCTTTATGTAGATTAAGAGCGACTTCACTGATGGCTTCTATTTGTCCCTTACTAGCGTGAGACATCATCTCTTTCCGCTGTTCCCTCTGCTTGTAAAACATGTGCAGAGAAAGGGTAAATGTTGATTGACTTTGGAAGCCTTGACGAGTTCTTGTTTTCTTCTCCCGGTAGATTTTGAAATCTTTCCAGAACGCAAAATCATGTCACCACCACTTTGATTGCTTACTGTCTCCTCGCGGTGCAACAATTGCAAAGCCATGGTGTTAAATGAAATCTGCCAGAAAGGGTTCATCGGTTTTATAGATTTTCTTATCAACGTAAACGATGGGATATGAATGTGACTCTGGGAAGATCCTTGTTGGTTGAGATGTAGCGTCTTGAAACTCTCCAACACAAACCGAACGCGCCCAGAAAACGCCTGTTGTGCCAGTGTCCTCAACCCCAAAGTATCTCGAGGATTGTTAAAAGCAATGATGTAATGAGCATTAAGAGAAATGCTCCGGGAAAACTTTCCTGGGGGAAAAAGGTTTTGTGTCAAATAAATGCAGGTGACGTCACAATGATGGGACACTTTGGTGAACAAATCCAAAAT
>NC_090891.1:12181182-12188682 GCF_036669925.1 Montipora capricornis | reverse complement strand
TCTTGAATCATGTTTGTTGTAAAGCGACCAACTGGTTATGCGAAATCCAATTGTCGTATTTCTTTGGCCAACCTTTCCAATGTACCAACACCTCCTTATTCGCTCCTCGTCCCCTGCGTTTTAAAATTTTTTCAATACGAAACAAGTGTTTTTCCGTTTCTATCACTTTCTGTAACTCAAATTCGTAAAAAGTGCCTTGAATCCAGTCACCGTCTGCTTCCTTTACACGATACAAGGGTAGGTCGCGCGGAAGTCTGAGCAACACTGAAAGTTTCCTCCGTCCAGGATGGTAAGTAACCTTTTTCAAAGATGCGTTTATGCTTACTGATCTTGACTTGATCTCCCACTTTGAATTTATACTTTGTCGGCTTTTTGAACAGATTTCTATACAAATTGTTCCAGACCTCTGATGCGTTATTCTCGTTGACATCCGCTGGTTTCATTTTGATGCTACGGTGCACGCTTTGATTGTAATTCCCATTGACTAATCGTCCAGTTGGTCTAAATAATGGTACGAGCTGCTGGTAGTGCACATACGCCACATAAGTTGCTTCAAAGTGCAGTTAAGTCTTTCAACCACTTGGGCCTTGGTTTCGTTGTAGGTTACAAAATGATGTACATTCTCCTTTTTGAGGAAGGTTTGAAACATTTTGTTCTTAAATTCGGTTTCAGCATCTGTTTGCAACTTCTCAGGTTTACGATCTTCCTGGAAAATGCTTTCAAAGGGCACCTCCAACGAGGCTCGTGTTTTCGATCTCAAGGGCACCACCCACGCGTATTTGGAAAGGACATCGATACAAGTCAGTAAATACTTGTATCCTTGATTCCACCGACTCAAATGTTGCAAATCAACCAAGTCCGCCTGCCATTGCAAATCTATATCAAACACAATTACTCGGTTACGACGAAAGTGTTTTCTTGCAGGTTTGTGTAGGGTATAGCCAGGTTGTTGACGGAGCCAATCGAGTACTTGCGTGCGTTTCAAACCATACCGACGCGCCGCACGATACAGTTTGTCGACTCCTCCTCCTAAAGCGGATGGTCGATCCACTTCATAATACAGTTTCTGTAATAGTTGGTTCGTCTGATTTAGGGTCTGCGTTTTCTTTTTCTTCTTCTTTTGCATTTTCTTCTTCGTGATTGTCGGTGACATCTTTCAATTCGATGTGAACCTCGCTACCTCTACACGCAAGTAAACATCGCATTCTCTGACATATGTCACTTAAAGAAACTGTGGGCGATGAGCTCCCACACACGCGGCTTGTAGCACTACCCATGGTGTTAAACAAATGATTAGATCTTCTTCATTCGCAGACTTTTTATGACAATTTGCCAAACCATCCACCGGAAAGAAGGATAATGTATCGAGTACGTGACACATAACACTTTGTGGAATGTATATTGTTCGGTAAATGTAGCGTTGCATTGGTCCATGTAGTAAAAAAAACTGAACAAGCGACCAGGGTTCATTGGATGTAACCCTTTTACAAGTTCTAACCATTGCTCGCGAGGTGTGCTGTGAAAGATGTGTCCTGCAAAACAACTCTGAGCGCAAACCCGAACCAAGACAAAGTACACTCTATCCATGTTAACGAGTCTACTGAAAAACGGGCACTGCACGAATTCCTTTATAGCACTTTTTGTGAATTCAGTCACTCATTAACACGGTTAACACTTGGGCGTGTGTGATTTATTTTTGCTCTAAAAACATTGAAACAATGCATGCATAATATTGCTTGACCGGTACATGTATTATCTTTGTTGTACATAGGGTGTGCTTTCAAAAGAACTTTTTATTTACTTTTTTGTGAATTAAGATTTGATTAAAGAAATCTATCTCTCGCAAATATAACATTGTGATAAGCGTTCTCTGTTAAGCAGCGAACTCAAGTGAATAATGTGTGTGATTTATTTTCGCTCTAAAAGCGTTGAAACAGTGCATGCATAATAGAACACTAATGATGCAGCGAATGCAAGTGAATTACATTTTTTTTCATCTCTCATTTACGCGTGTGTTATTTGTTGTTGCTCTAAACGCGTTGAAATAGTGCATGCATAATAGAACAATCACGATGCAGCCAATGCAAGTGAATTACAAAGAGGACGACTCTCACAAATATCACATTGTGATAAGCGTTCTCTGTTAATTCAGTAAAACGCTTGAAATGCTTGTTGGTGTGTATTTATTGACTTAACAACTATGATCTTTGTTGTACATAGGGTGCGTTTTCAAAACAACTTTTTTTGGATTAAGGTTTGTTTAAAGAGAACTATCTCTCGCAAATATCACATTGTGACAAGGGTTCTCTGTTAATTCAGTAAAACGTTTAAAATGTTTCCTGTTGTGTTTTTATTGACTTAACGATAGCCTTCGTTTGACTCGCTTCAAAACAATAGGTATTTGCGTTTTGATTGGCTCTCGATGAGGTCATGGTTGTTTCTGATTGGTTTCCGATGAGGTCATCTGGTGTAATTGTGATTGGTTTCTTTTCCTTAGTCTTGTCTTTGCTTTGCTGCGATCTCTTATTCACAGTTCAACTCCCGAGGAGGACAGAGCTCTCTCTCTCTTTCTCTCTCCAATCCATGCTAGTAGCATACCGATAAAAATGATATGCACACACAGTACTATTTTATGCAAACCTTACGAAACATTATTTTAGGGTTACGCACGGGTTTTTGTTTCACGTGTTAGGGTTACAGCTGCGTTGCTAACGTGTTGTTTCACGTGCTAGGGTTACAACCGTCATTGCGTCGTGCCTCAACTTGCCACTAATTTATGCACGCCCTGAGCCATTGTTTTCGTGGTTATAATATATGCACATGGAATCGAGGTTTTTGGGTCTGAATAATCCCATTCAACTACTAATGAGTCATGAGTCATGAGTGAGTCATGAGTCAATGAGTTAATGAGTTAGTGCAGTTAACCAAACCATAAAATGAAAGCTAAAATTTCAGAGAGTGCTTAGGCCTAATCACTGAAACGAGGGCTTATGTTTAATCAATAAATTATTGCTATATAGACTATGAGTCTCATTGACTCATTGAATCATTGATTTTTTGACTCATAAAACATGGGACCTCAACCGACCAAGTTCGCTTTTCTCAAATGTTCCCGAATCGTCAAGTATCACCACAGAAGACAACAAGATCATTGTAAAGCTTATTCTACGCAAAAAGTAGGTTCTGTAGGTAATTTTGAGAGTAGAAATCAAGGTTACGGCAGACGGGAAATAAACTCACGAGGCCGTATCGTATATTTAATTGACACAGCAGACAGAAAGACGCTAACCTCATTTTGACACGAAAATGCTTTACTATTGCCATAAAAACTACCCAGTTAAGATCGCATATTACACAACATGATGAATTCATAAGGCCATCTTTTCCAGCGAAACATTTTTTGAAACAAACAACATATTTGATATGAGATTCAAAAATCCCTCCCTATTTCATTACGTGCTTGAAGACAAGAAACTGAATCGTGTCAAATTACCATAGGCAATTGCAACAAAATAAATTTCAGGATCAAACCGTTTCCATGAAGAACCTTTTCCTTGATAAATGAAGCTCAAAATAGACGACGAGCTTTCTTTCAAATAATTTTTGACTGTCATATTTCCAATTATTTTTTTACTTGAAGACTGTGCAGGGGAGTTGATGACAAATAAAATTAATACAAATACCCAGACAACAGAGGTCACAGATTCAGTTAAGTTGTTCAATTCCTTCTCTGTCTTTGTTAAACTCATAAGTTACTAGACAATTTTCCATGTGATTTCAGGGTTTTACAAAACATCGCAATTTGTACAATTTTAGAACCACAGCTCACTTTGACTACGGCTCGACCGGCGAAAGATTGTTGTCGAAGTCCATTACTCGTCGCTTTTAAGATTCCGGATATTTATTTTTCACTGCTTGTCTTGTTTATTCAATTGACGTTCCATTCTTTAGCTCCATAAGGGTACATTTTGCTTGAAGATCCTCCAAAACGCCATTTGCGTTTATATCTTTGAAGCCATTGCACGTTAATGAAATGTTCTACTTTGTCAAACCAGAGAAATCTACGCCTTTCTACTACACCCTGAAATCCTACCAAATTACGCGCAGAAGACTCTACGCACAAAGACACCACTTAGCAGGGGAGTGATAGGAAAGACTTTTACCCGACATGGAAAAAAACAAGAAAAGTAAAATGCGGACCTCAACGAGCTCTAAAATTGAGCCCGCGATATGGTCATGTGATACTGGTCACATTGGTATATATGGAGGGTCGTATTGTTGCACGGTGACCAAAACCAAATTTTCTCGCACAGATTAGTCGACAGGTGGCTGGCAGTCTCCTTCCTCTACCCTACTTAGCTCAGAAGATCGAAGAGACTGCTCCTGAGGTAATGCGCATAAGTAGCTTATGCTATTATCCATTTTCTCAAAACCCACAATACACCTTGTTTACCCCTGAAAAATTTCGCATTAGCATTGTTTTCAATTTCTCTTGGGAATCCTTTAATGCTCCAGGAAAAGTTGGAAACAGTGATTACGCAAACGTTTGGGGGGTAAACAAGATTTATTGTCGGATTTGAGAAAATAGTGAATGTGAAAACAAACGGTGACATAAGCATAATCACATGCATAAAACTTCGATGATCCTTGCACTTGTTCATAGTGAAGTAAGGGCTGTTATGCTTGGTTAATTTACTTATCCTGTGAACATGTAAATCCAGGGCAATTTATTGGACTACGCATCACTTTTAAGCTATAAAAATTTAATTTTGCAGATACAGTTCATGTAGTTCAAATAACTGTAAATAGCTGAATGGAGGAATGTGTAACCTTTGCTCAGCCCGACATATTACCATACCCTATATGACGGACTGGAAAAAGCAACAAGAAGAGCTGTTACAGTATTTTTACATCTCAAGTAATACTTGTAATAATAATAATTATGAGGATATTAGTCCGGAAATATCAAGAGGGTTTCACGTTCTGTATGATCTCTGGGAAATCAAAATTAAAGGCTTGCAATCCTGAGATTTCATTTCATTCCACACAGTAAGTTTAAAGCGCAAACTTGAGAAAACAAAAACGTGAATTGACTGCCCGGAAAATTAATTTTTATATAAAGGTTTTTAATAGCAGATGTGTGGTGGAGCCTGAACCCCAAGAAAGAGGCTTCGCCAACAATAACTTAATTTGTAGATTTAGTCAAGCCTAAAAGCGTAGCTCCCTGGTTATTTACTCTTACTGCCTGTAGGGTTGGAGAAAATAAAAGGTTTCGAATTGTCCGCGTTTTGATGTTTCTTTAATAATTAAATCACTTTCTTTGCTTTCTTCTATAGAAAAATTCATTGCCAAAGTAGTGAATTTCACGGTAAATTTTACGCTAAAAACTAATATCGCATGGATCACGAAGCGATGAGTACGACGATATCGGTTTTTCGAGTGATATGTACTGTAGAAGTCATCAGTTTGGCAATGAATTTTTCTTGAACCGCATGAGCTTTAATCACTCACTTTTTTCCTAAACCGGCCATACTTTCAACTTTTTCTTTATGTCCAAAAGAGTACAGATAATTGTTATTTAATTCCAGTTGACAATAAAAATTCGATTTTCATTCCTGAACAAAGGAAGAACTGATTAAACCACATTTTAAAAATACGCATCCACTTGAAAGAATGCATCCGTAAAAATAACAAACGGTTTAGTGCCCAAGGAAAGAATTTGTGGAGAAACTTCTTCCACTAACTATGAGCTATAACTGGCATTCTGTTTTGTCGTTCTTGTTCTCTTTCGCTCTCCTTTCGTTCCTGTTCTAGACATAGGTTCTTAAGGGCCCACAGACGGATTTTTCGCGCGTTGCTAAGGAAGTGAAATGTTACTTCCGGTAACTGACGTCATCATACCATAATTTGACAAGAAAACCCACTCACAAGCAAAAGTCACCGCACAAACTGTTGTTTCCATCGAAGATTTTTCCTCGCCCTTCCTCGCGCTTGTTCTCAGATCAACTGCACATGCGTAAACGAACTGACTTCCGGTTTGAGAAAAAAGCTAAATTTCCGGCGGTTTTAAATTGAATTAAATTTTTTTTTACATGGCACGTTTCATCCCCAAATACAGAATATAGCTAAGCATTGATTTTTTAAAATCATCTTTTTTGAAAAAGTTATGGGTATTTCAGTATCGTTTATGTCTTTAAAAAGAACATTTTTCAAAATAAAAAGAAAACCATGCTTGGCTGGATGCAAAAACGAATACAAATTATGAAACCATCGATTAAATACCCAAATTGCGTAGCACGGAGACAAATTTAGAGTTTTCTTTTATTGGTCACGTGACCATGGGCGTGGAATGATGACATCATCTTTAGGGTCATTGGCTTACAAAAGTTGGAAACTGACCAAAATGATGCCAAATTCTGTCAAATTACTTAACCATTACATCCTTAGCAACGCACCCCAAAAAATACGTCAGTGGGCCCTTAAGGCATCATGTAACCTTATCAGAGCTTCTAAAGGTATGACAAAAATTGCAATACAGAGAAAATCGAAAAAAGCAGCTCTAAGCAAATTAAAAATTAACACTAAGCTTTCAGTTTAGATCCCTCAGATACTTGACTTGAATAACTGCGTAGCCACCAGTGTGGACCACAGATACACCAGTGTGGACCACAGATATAATGATATGTCAAAGTGGATTGAAACCAGTGAAAAATGCAGACAGAAAAACGAAAAGCACAACCTTGTCCCCAGGGCCTTCTCCTCTACGATTTTCAAAATGGCGGCTCGTCTGAGGAGAAGGCCCTGGGAACGAGGTTGGTCTCGTTTATGTTTAGGTGTGTTAACCTGGGTTAAGCCTGCAATCCAATCGAAAACAAGTACCTGGTCAGCGCTCAACTTTAAAAATGAACAGCTGACGTCGGTGAGCTCTAAGCTTGAACCCAGCGATATGGTCACGTGATGGATACCTTGTTTTGACAGGTGTCAATTGATGAAAACATGGCTGTCCAATATCAAAGATGTATGGTGTAAACTAGCATGATACATGGTCACATTGGCATACACAGAGGGGTGGACGTGTGCGTACGTTACACTTCCCAGGATTAAAATTAACCACTTCGAAAATAAATTAAGTTTCAGTAGACCTCTCAAAAGAAAACAGGAATTTCTTTAAAATAAAATAATCATGGCACAGCCTTGATTACAACATCAAAGTACAGAGAAGCCGAGATGAACCCACCAAGAATGACTGTTGATTACAAACGAACACAGAACCCACAAGGATAATAAAAGTCTGGGGTTATTTTGGCTTTGTGAAAAATATGTTACAACAATACAGCAAGTGTCACCCTGGAATAAAGGCAAAGTACACAAATTAATGAAAGAAAAAAACATTTTATTATCTGTCATAAATTGCACATTTTCAATGAGGAAAAATTTTACAAGGATAATATTGTTATTATAACAGTGCTGTTACATTCCTTGGCCTCTCACTCTGTCAGC
>NC_090891.1:12171182-12176182 GCF_036669925.1 Montipora capricornis | reverse complement strand
CACATACGCGTATACTTATACGCACATACGCGTATACTTATACGCACATACGCGTATATTTATACGCGTATTATGCGCGTTTTTTGGTTAACGTATATCTGAGCGGTACTGTATATGCGTATGTGCTTATATACACATTTTTATACGCACATACGCGTATGATTATACGCACATACGCGTATACTTATACGCAGGTACGCGTATACTTAGACGCACATACTTATACGCACATACGCGTATACTTATACGCACATATGCGTATATTTATACGCGTATTATGCGCGTTTTTTGGTTAACGTATATCTGAGCGGTACTGTAAGTGAAGTTTATTACTACATTTACAGCTTTCTTTAGCATTTATAATGCATCAGTCAAATGAAACCCCCACCCCACAGGTCCTGGGGAAGGGTGGGGGATTATAGCGGAATTGAACTGCTTTTGAACAACAATCTGTCCTCCGGGGGTGGTATATTTGACTGATTTTGACTTTGGGTCCTGTCCCCACATGGGGCAAGTGTAGCATTGGCATTCGAGTATCTAAATATAGCGGAAAGCCTGAGAAAGGTAAAGCCTGATTTTCACGAGTGACGCAAGTGCAAGCAAAAGTGCAATCATAGGAACGCTGATTTCACCGTGAAAACAGGGTTAACGCAAGCATAAGCAAAAGTGCAAGCACAAGCATAAGGATCAAACGTTTTCCTTTTGGGTCACCTCGCAGCTTTTACAAGGTCTCACCTGATTGGAGACCACCCTTGAGGTTTAACAAAAGAACAAATAACAGAAACAATGGACCCTAGGCCTAAAACAAAAGGGCCATTGTTTCTGTTACCCTAAGCCTAAAACAAAAGGGCCATTGTTTCTGCTATTTGTTCTTTTGTTAAACCTCAAGGGTGGTCTCCAATCAGGTGAGACCTTGTAGGAGCTGCAAGGCTACCGTTCCTTTTCCTTGTGCTTGCGCTTATGCTTGCATTCGCTTGCGTCGAGTGAAAATGAAATGCAGTGTAAGCACCAGGAAATTTGCTATGTCTGGCCAATTAAAGCACTCCAGATTCTCTTCGTCTGAGCATTTTAACAAAATTGCAGATGCGGTGGTTATTTAATGCTTTAATATTTCGACGTTCGTTTACACTAGCATAAGCTACTTATGCTTGTGCTGGTGCTTGCGTCGCTAGTGAAAACCAGGCTTAAGAGCCCCCCATGGGGGAATACTCTCTTATATATGCTATATAGGTATGTGCCGCCCAATAGGGTTAATTTCACTTTGAACGTTGCCGAGACAGTTTTGTGATCAGATGGTCTTGAGCAATAATGAAATATGGGTGCTTTGCCCATATTAATTCCGGTAGTTGTACAAAAAAAAAATGTGTCTTTAATTAGCATTGTACCAGTACCTAAAATGCACTCTTCACAAACCCAAAGCAGAACATTTGAAATTTCTTTCCATAGTAAATATTGGTTTGTTTTAAATTTCTTACCCCAAGTATTTGGGCATTTGATCTCAATTTCTGCCTCAGGGGGTGGGGGTCTTGATGCTTTTTGACCAGGGTCTACGTCAAATCCCCCACCTTTCCCCAGGACCTGGGGGGTGGGAGTTTCAATTGACTGGTGCATAAGCTCAAAGTATATTTCCCCATACAAAGTCTATAAATCGTACACCGAGCTCGGGCTGCCTGTGCGGGAAAGAATGTTAATCGTTCGTCATTTTCAGAGTAAAACAACATACTTTTTAGCCAAGGATCGTCTGTCTTTGGTTTTTTTAAATTTGTTGTAATATTTAACTGAATATTTACATTTCATCTGTCGGGTCAGGAAGCCTTCTCTGTCGGGTTCCCGAGAAACATATCTATTTTGACTTCAGGGTGAACTATTTACACAATTGCGAAGTTGAGAGGCCATTAAATTGAAAATCTAAACATCTATGAGATACAAAAAACAGACTTGCGAATTATCGCAAATCACAATTCTGACAAGCAATGGTTAAATAATTATGAAGTTTGTTACTATCTTAATGTTCTTGGCTTAGAGTAAAGGGATATATTGTCACGCAAATGATGTAATTTCATGACACTCAAAATTTGCAAAAAGTGTGACTTTCATGTAAACAATCTTCGCACTAGCAAGTCGTAGCAATAAATTGGATTAACCACAAAGTTAAAGAAATATTGTTGGCTTCCCAAATAAACTTCACATTTCAACTTCACTACACAGACAAATGCAATCCATTAGGTTTATTTTGGTTTCTTTTAACCTCGCACCAGCAGCATGCATGAACCACCTTCATGCGAAACTATAACAACAACTAACTATCTACAGGAAAGCGATTCCCTGTGACACTGCCGGATATTTCAACGCACATATGCAAATTTGTTAACTCATTTTCACTGCATCTTTCTTGTCAAGCGTTGCACCTATTTTTTTCAAATAACCGCTAAAAATAAAGATTTTTAAACAATCTATCCGTAGATATTTTTTCATAATTATTTTAATATTCTCTGTCAAAATTTGCACAACAATCAAAACAAATATAGCAATGCACGCAACAAATTTAGTCGCATTTACCTCTTCGTTGAATTGTCATGCTTAAAGCCCCATTTACACGAGCAATTTTTCCTTGACAAGTCCACTTGTCAAGGAAAACTTGCTGACTGTACACACTAGCAAGTTTTCCTTGACAAGTTTTCCTTGACAAGTTTTCCTTGGTAGTGTAAATAAAAAATATGACAAGTTTTCCTTGTCACATTTTCCTTGTTGTCCATCTACACGAGCAAATTTCAGACTTGACAATTTTTCCTTGTCAAGGAAAAGCTGGCACGCCAGATTTTCCTTGACAAGGAAAATTTGTCCACTATTCCCCATCTACACGAGCAATTTTTCCTTGTCAAGGAAAACTTGTCAAGGAAAAATTGCTCGTGTAAATGGGGCTTAACACAGGAATTTTTAGTTATTGTGGAAATCTTTCTCAATTCGTTAGCAATCATCCTTTCAAATTTCAGAGAAATCGACCGGTCCGCAAATATTTTACGAGTTTTTTTCAATGGGATGTCAAAAGGCAAAGTGGATGTTATGCATAATCGGGCAATCAAGTTGCGTGTGTGACCCGTTATAAATATTTTTTCACAAAATGTTTCCGAATCATTAATTATCACCACAGAAGACAAGAACATCATTCTAAAAGCTTATTCTACGCAAAAAGTAGGTTCTGGAGGTAATTTTGAGAATAGAAATCAAGGTTGCGGCAGACGGCAAATACAAACTCACAAGGAGTTAACACACCAGAAAGACGCTAACCACATAACAGGAAAATGCTTTACTATTGCAATAAAAACTATCCAGTTAAGCTAGCATATTATAAAACATGATGAATTCGTAGAGGCCACCTTTTCCAGCAAAACTTTTTTTTTGAAACAAACAACATATTTGCTATTAAGGCCGAGACACACTAGGCGATAAGTCCCTGCGACACGTTGCAGGGACAAGTCACCGCAACAATTCGCCTTGTGTGACACGTCAATTTTATGAAAATTAATGATTGTCATTGCGGTAGATTTTTGTCACTGCGATCAGTCGCAATTCGTGTGACTTATTGCAGCGACAAAATTAGCGAAAGCAGCGTTGTCGTACTATGTGTACACTTCCGGCAACAAGTCGCTGCGACAAAATATAAATGAACCAATGAGACAGTGTCATATGGTCAGCGATATTGAATTAGACTAGGGGTAATCGAAGCTTAGGCGAGTGCGTTCGATGTTTGTAGGACGGTACAGCTTTGGTACAGGTAGCAACTGAGGGGGGAGGGTGGATGGTTCGTGTGATAGGGAAATGTTATTACAGTGGAACCCCGATACAACGATCCTCGATATAACGATATCCCCGGTAAAATGATAAACATGCTATGTCCCGGCAAAAGTTACAGTAAAATGTATGGGACAGAACCTCGATATAACGATCTTCAATATAACGATATTCCCGATATAACGCTGAGTTCTTAGCGTACCGAGCGTAAAATCTTCCCCGATATAACGATATTACAGCATCAGTACACAGATACAACTTCAAATGTTTAAGTTTTGTTTTGTTTCCATTTTACGATTCATACCACAGACTTTGTTGTGTAACCTTGATAACGTCTAATGCTTTGCAAATTGTGAGTCATTTGATACTCATTACAAGTTTAATTAAACAATATGTACAGTAGTAAAAAAGCACATGTTAATTTTACCCCGAAATAAGATATTTTCGGTTATTTTAAGGCAATATCGTTCTATCGGGAGTCTCGTTATAACGATACCTCGATATAACGATCTAATTCCACCGTACTGCATCTATGAACGTGACAACTTGTTAGACGTAATCATTAACTATTTATTTGGAATTCTACAAGTAGAAAACTACTGAAAATTACTCTAAAATGAAACTATTACTTGCAAGTCTTTTCAGCTTGTGGTATTGAAGACCTAAGATTACTTTTCTGTGCTGAACGTTCGGACAAAATAAATTCAGTTTGTTGATTTCAATGCCGTAAATATCACAAGTCATGATGAAATGGCGCCGACGAGCGTCATATCTCGGTAGATTTACTTTGTGGCACAACGGCCGCCAAGCTTCACAACTCGGTTGATTTACTTTGAGGCACAACGGCCACCGAGCTTCACAACTCGGTAGATTTACTTTGTGGCAGAACGACCGCCGAGCTACACAACTCGGTAGATTTACTTTGTGGCACAACGACCGCCAAGCTACACAACTCGGTAGATTTACTTTGTGGCAGAACGGCCGCCGAGCTACATAACTCGGTAGATTCACTTTGTGGCACAACGGCCGCCGAGCAAATCAAACCGGTTTGATGCAAGCGCGAGGAGTCGCACGCATTTTGCAAGGACAGTGACGAACCATGCTTAATCCAAAGTAAAATTTTACCGACTTCAGTTGACAGACTTTCAGCAATCTTTCAGCTCTTTTCAACGATGAACGATGGAAGATTATCACACCTCACCAAACGC
>NC_090891.1:12163682-12166182 GCF_036669925.1 Montipora capricornis | reverse complement strand
ACTTGACTTTCAATTTCAAATCCTTGGTAACGGTAACCATTGATGTAGTTGACTGAGGGCTTGCAAGGCTCAGAAATTGAGGAATGGCGGCTGAAATAGTGACAACACAATTAAATATCTCTTAGATATTAAATTGTTTGTATATTTCTAAAAAATTGTATTAGTAGTTCTTAGGTTATTTATTGTTGTAACGCACTTTTGATCACCTAGCATGTTAAAAAGCACACTATAAATGAATAAATTATTATTAATTATTATAGAAGACTGGAAGATGTGGTACAGGAGACATTAACAGTACTTTCCCTTTCATCCCAAGGGGCTACCTCGAAAGCCTATCAGTTTATTTAGCTCCTAGGCTCAAACATCTAATTAATTAAAAATTGTGATCATTATAATTATTTTATCTATTTATTTCTTTGTTTCCAACTTTAAATTGTACATTAACTATCAACTGAGCAAATAAAATTATATTCTATTCCCTTTGAAATTGATTGGGTAGTTCTACAGTACTGTGCAAAAGTAATGCAAGTGATTTCCGACGAAATTCCTGGCTTTTCGCAGCTTTTCGAAGAAATAGCGTTTGAAACGATATTTCGTTGATTTTTCGCCGCAATTTCGCAACGCCTATTGTTTCAATCGGTGTTATTTTTCAAGTGATAATTCACTCTGAGCCCTGAAAATGCGCTGCGAATTTTCGAGCGATAGTTCGTTCTTCGCGAAAATTCATTGCGAATTTGTAAGTAAACAGTCGCTCTGTTTATGCCTTGGGACTTCATTAGGAAAGTTCGAGTGACTACGTGGATATTCTTTCTGTAGAGGCAGCATTACAGCTGCCGAGTTTTGCTTCATGAACTGGATCAGCGAATGGAATTAGATAAGGATTTGGTTTCGTGAAGCGTGAGGATCTTCTTGTTCTGATCGACGCTTCAAGATCACGGAATGCTTCAAAAAAAGAGCATTTCACAAGAGCTTTTGTTAACGACTTCGACAATAAGTGTTGAAGGATTTATCGGTGACTACTTGCGTAAGGGATTTACATGTAACTGCACCAAGCTGGAGTGTTTTCGCTTTGTTCCTGGAACAAACTAAGTTCACCCTCGTGGCATATGGAATAATTACAACTTGTAGGGTAAGTTGCCTACGTTCTCAAAAATTTAGATCCCTAAGATTTAAGAAACGTTGTGTTAGCTGTGATTTTTATCCTAATTCAAATCAATGATAAGTAAATACGAGAAAGGTGCAGATATTGTCATTAGAAGATAAAACTCATCTATAGCTACCTTCTATTTTGTGTTAAAAAGGGTTGACAGACCTACACAACTGCCTTGTGCGTGGTCTGGTTTCTGTTGCCTCTTGAGTACATATTTGAATGGACGCCTCTTTTAGGCGGTTCCTGTAGTATTCATTTAGCAATGGTTTTTGCCCTATGAGGCTTTACATTTGAATCTCTATACTGCTGTGTGATACGTTTTCTTCCAAGAAAATAGCTGGTCTCGAAAGTAATGTTTTTCGTTTCTTGGTGTTGATTTTCTCAGCAGTAATGTGAATGTGACCTTATGGCGTCTCGCTTTTGCGCCAATTTAATTCTAGGCTCGACCGATATATTCATCGGCGGTAGAAGCGAGTGATCTTCTGTTCTTAAATGTTTGACCCGGGCCCGGATTCATTTTGTTTTTGAACGCCTGTCACATTGTGCCCTTTATCAGCGAGGTAGCTGGCTTCTTATAGGCTTTGTATGCCTTTTTTTTCTGCGTTTCTTAGCAGATCGTTATGCTCTTTGGAGGTGTTGTTTTTTAAAATTCTTTCACTCGTTCTTCTGACTTCTTCAGCGTGTTTTGGTTTGTGGCCATGGTCAGTAGCTGTCCTCCTTGAACCTCTGGAGTTAATTCGTTCTCGTCGATGCTCTTTTGATGTTTGATGCCGATGTCTTTAGGTCGCTTCTTTGTCGAGGCATTAAGATAACCCAACTCTAGATGGAAGTTCTCTGACATATTATTTGGTCAGGCAAGAGATTTTTCGCATTCTCTCGCAGTTTTCGTCCCCTTCGCGAGCGTTTGGAAAAGGAAAAGAAATGGCTGCTATGCAGGCTATGAAAAAAAAACTGTACTTGAAAGTGAAAAACATGAGCGGAATCTTGGTTTTTGTAAGGCTTTATGCGATTTTCAGAAAGTTTAATTGTCGTTTTTTGAGCGTCTGTGTTTTCCCTAATATGTATCTGTATTCATCCAAGGTTGGAAACTCCGATGCAGCAGTCGAAAGATAAGCTGCTGTAAATTCCACCAAAAAGCTCAAATTGACCCAAAATTCCGCTAAGACCAAGGACGATAGTGCTGCTACAAATTTCCTCATATGAGCCAAAAGTTTCGGAAGGAATTGAAAAGTCGCCGAAACTGGTTGATTTTGCTTTTCTGGGAGTCTTTCTTCTGATGTTGCATGCACAAAACGGTTAAAAAACACCTTACCGGCTGCGCCAAAGTTCAACTTTGTTACCCACAAGTGT
>NC_090891.1:12141182-12158682 GCF_036669925.1 Montipora capricornis | reverse complement strand
TGACATATCTATGTCTGTATCCACATTAACAACTGTGGCTGCAGTCTGGGACTGAATACTGGGCCTCTTGTGAAGCTTTGTTGAATCAAATGTTGTTGTGCATACCTCATAACTGAAATGCAGTTTTCTATTGGGCAAGAACGTACATTGTATCATGTGATGAACCTCACAACTGTATGCGTGTGACTTCCCGAAGGCAAAAAACTCACTAACTCCCTAGGGAAATGCAGGACATGTCTCCTGAAAGCGTAGCAAATATGTGAGCATGTCCAATGCGATTTCCAATGAAATTTGGAAATCTGAGTAATTTTCAAGTTTTCTTTAAGTCATGGCCATAACAAAATGCTTTCAAGTATGACATGAGGAAGAAATACAATAACTGACACGAGATGTACATGTAATTGTTGCTCATTTGTATTTGAGATGTTTGACTTACTGTATAATTAAATTGCAAGGATTATACTCGTATTTAGTCTGGTTCATTTTCAGTTGTGGAGTATAACAAAACACTTAACAACTGGCCCCAAGGGAAACAGTGAGTTTTGTTTCCTCTTGACCCTCAATGTTTGGCTTTGCTTTGCATTAAATTGCAAGGATTATACTCGTATTCAGTCTGGTTCATTTTTAGTTGTGGACTATAACAAAACACTTAACAACTGGCCCCACGGGAAACAGAGAGTTTTGTTCCTCTTGACCCTCAATGGTTGGCTTCGCCTTGGGGAACATTGAGGGTCTAGGGTAAACAGAACTCACTGTTCCCCTTGGGACCAGTAATAAGCACTTAATGATGAGTTGACACTGTTTGCCCACCCCAGCAGTCAATATCATTCAACAAAATTGAACAGATGTTGAAGCAAATTTGCCCGGGCCTAAGCTCTGCGGACCCTTGTGCGTGTGCTACCAAAGAAATGATGGGCAGTACTGTAAGAATCTGCAAAGCACATACATGTGTGTAATGAGCAATTTGTTGCTGAAACAAATGGATTTTGACAAATTTCTAACTTCCTACAGCCATGTTATTCAGTGAATAGTACTCTATTCTGTAGACAGCACTATCCACCCTTGAAACACCTAAGATTATTAATAAAAACTCGTTGAACAATGTCAGCAATCCTTTTTGACTATCTGAGAAGTTACTGACCAGATACTGGAAAAAATGTTGGCTAAACTACATTATTCATGGCCAGTATCTAGAGACTCTACTGACAAACCGGCTTGTTTGCCATCCACTGACTGCCAAAGGATCAAAACAAGCCACCAATATGAGACCCAAATATTTATGTGGCTTGTTCTTTCATCCACAGCTGAGCCAAACAAACCACCAGAATAACAGACCCCAATATTTTAGCTTATGACTCGTTCTTTCATCCAGAAACAAGTTGTTACGATAAGTTCACCTATATCTAGGGTAGATTGTCCTACGTGCTGAATGTGTGTACATGTAATTGGTCAGTTTGCCAACTACATGGTACTCGTGTATCCAAATTGTGATCATAGCCGGAACCTTGATAACTGAAATATTTGGTAGACTTTCATATACTGGACTAACATGGTAGAGGACAAAGGAACCATTGTTATTCTGATTAGGCCTCGCTAATTAGGTATTGTTATGTTTGTTTTGTGCTTTTCAGTTTTATTTTATGGACAGTAATTATTCCGGATCCGGTATATGAAAGACCAGCCGAAATATTAAAAGTCGGTGTTAAATATAACCTGATTGTTACAACCAAAAAATGCCCCTAAAACAGAAGTCAATCAGGAAAGGAAGGAGTGTCTAGTCGATTTAGCGCTTGAGCACTAATTAACTGGGAACACTGTAAACTGAAATGTACAATCAATGCAAATCAAGTCAAATGTTGGTTTTTGAGGAGAGGGGAAAACTGGAATACCCGGAGAAAAACCTCTCAGAGCAGAGTAGAGAACCAACAAACTCAACCCAGATATGATGCTGAGTCTGGGAAAAATATGCAGATTTCTTTGATAGCATCTGCTCCATACTGTGTCCTCTCTTAACCGTGGCATAAATCAACCGGAAAAAATCTAGGTAAAACGTCGGCTTTCGGTTACTGCAGACGAGGTTTTACCTCGGTCAAACTGGGGATTGAACCTGCGGTTTCACCTAGTCAGAACCGCGGCAAATGCACAAATAGTTTCGAGCGGTACTGTATAACATTTTACTTTTTTAGCTGAAATAAAACAGCTGATCCCAGTTGTTCAAAAGCTGGTTAACACTAACCCCAGATTGAAAATTAACCAAGGAGTTTCTTTCTCTAGTCCCAAATGCTGTTCAACGCTGATATTCGGCAAAACTTTATATTAGAAGAAGTCAATCTCGAAAAATAAAACTAAGCAAAAGAAACTTTCACCAAAAAGTTGAAAATATGAAACAAAAGTTTACTCTAATCCTGGATTAAGTTAATCAGCTTTCCAACAACCGGGCCCTGGATATCATGGACCTTTCGTGTTTTTATTCCGGTTCCGGATTCCTCCCTTTCCAGACGCCCAGACGACCGCCATTCTTTCATCCACTGCCGAGCCAAACGAGAAACTTCAATGGGTCTTGAATGTGCCCCTGTATTCTGGAGTTGCTCAATTTTTTACGTGTACCTAATACGAAGTTCTTAAAACTACTTTCACATGTACTGTGTTTTAAATACATGTAGGAAAACACTTACATTTCGAGCCGCTAGATCGTCTGCTTGAAACTTATCCATCAAATTCCTGCTTTTGTTTTGGCGGTAAACCGATTTAACCAGTCATAATCCCATCTCTTCGCTTTTTAACTATATTCAATAGACAAAAGGCGAAATATATAGTACAGCAAGCTACAGTGAGCTACAGCTCCGTACAGTTAGTGAATAAGTCGATCTACGTCATTCCGTCATTCCTACGAGGTCGCTATGAGGGACGCTACGAGGGAGATCTGGGGAAGGTTGTCAGCAGTCGTCGTCATTTTGGTCATGGGCATTGTGACTTCTGAATCCCGCCAAATTTTGCGAAAAATGGGACTGGTAGATGCATTTGAGCTAAAATTCAGATAAAGGACGTGTTCATTCAACTCACTTCAGGAGAAAACCTCGATTGTAAGTTTCACTTGATGTGTCCCAAGCAGACGAGGAAACTGAGATAGCCATTGCTCGGTTCTGAGTTTATTGTGTGTCATTGAAACACCTTCGGTTTATTCTTTTTCGTTAGAAGGTGCTGAATTAAATATGGGTTACCTACAACGACTTGAGTTAGAAAATTTCAAGTCCTACAAAGGAAAGCATACTATTGGACCTTTCAAGCGCTTTACAGCTATTATTGGGCCAAATGGATGCGGTAAGAGGAAAGGAAAACAAACAAAAATAGTTATGATGAAAGTTAATATATTCTTGGTTTGCACCCACGTGACACGGCGGCCTTGCTGGATGGCAATACAATTTCATTTCGCGGAATTTGCATAATAGTAAAGTTTAGTCCGCAGGGGAGAGACAGGTTATTGTTCTTGCCATCCAACACAGCCGCTGTGATGTCAGATGCAAACCATCGATATGAAAGCCATATATATTTGAACTGCGGAGAGATGAATTGAGTTAAGATGCTGATCATCGCAGTTGTAGTTATTAATTAAGGTTACTTGAGCATTAACAAAAGGAAAGGCTGAAAAATTTAGGCTTGAATAGGATTTGAACCCTGGAATACCAGTGCAGTGTTCTGCCAGTTGAGCTATCAAACCATCTGGGACCTCATTCATGTGAGTTCATATTGAGCCCATAGAGTTAAAATATATAGCAATATTTCCAGTTTACAAACATTGAAGTCACAGTTCTTTTGATATTGAAATATGCCAACCATGGAACAAAAGAACTTATTGTTTCAACACTCAATTAGCTTCTGGTTGGTACATGTATATTAATTACAATGGGTGACGTAATGCTACATGTATATAGCTTTCATATATGTGACCTCACACAGGAAAACGTTCAGTAACGTTTTGACTTAAACGGACAAAACTAACGGCTAACTAACAGACGGGTAATGGAAGCTAGCGGTACCTAATGGTATACTAACGCTTTTAAAGGCACCGCTAACGGTTTGCAAAGTCATGCTAACGCATTGCTGCAAGCATTTAACGGTTACCGGTAAGTCAGTTTGACTAACAAGCGCTTCGGAAGCAGCTCAAAGCGTTAAGTGGTCAGCTAGTGAATGGCTAGAGGTGTTAGATGGTTAGTGAATAGAATACATGTACTTGAAAGCTTTTAACTGTTGGAGTAAGCCATTTATCCGCAATACTAAACCAAAGTTGAAGTGGAAGCCTAAGCGGCGAACGATAAATAAACAAGTGCAGCAGATTTTTAACCCATCGACATCCAAGCTGACCTGAATTATTGTAACTAGCCACAAACATGGAGGCTTGATCTTAAACCTCTGCCCACTCCCCCTTAGGAAATCTGTATTTTTTGTTGTTATGGAGATTTAGTAGGATAATTGACCAATCATTTGTCATCTTGTGAGCATATTTTGACAGCTGATATGAGACTCAACGAGTTCTGGATTTTTGCCAAATTACACGACAACAACGGGTGATGCGTGAGGTACAGTACTGGCCGCAGGAATAGCAGCATTACACGGGCGCATCATGTGCTTAAGTCCACCATATTGCGTGCAATTTACACGCAAATGTGTGCGATACGCGAGGGAAGAAAAAATACATGAAAGTGAGTGTAAATAATTACACACAAATTCTTCAAAGTACGTGTAAAATTTTACACGCAGAGTTTCGTGTAAACAAGGGCAGAGTATTCACTGTTGTACATCAATTTGTAGCGGGTTTTTCTTGAAGAAAATGTTGCATGTCTAATTGTCCTAGTGGTTTCCGAAGAATTTATTCAGCTTTGCATTTCAACATTTTTGCGACAAGTGTCCACTTTGCTTGAATAAGCAAGACTTGGTTTGAATGACTGTCGTTGCTCCACATGTTTGCGTTTGTTTCATTTCGTGTACCATCTCAGTGGGTGAAGTCATTCCTAAAATAAAAAGGTTGCGAGTCGGATGATAAATCACTGCTGCTAAGGAGAATAATTATGTTATAAGTGAAAGTAATGATATACCATGATGACGTTCCATTTCATTTTCCTTTCACTGCTCACCGCCTGTAAACGAGCGCATCGCCGATCTATTTTAGATCGGTGATGCGCTCATTCACAGAATAGGACCGAATTTTCTTGCTCCAACGGCTTATTACCTTTGTGGTATAAAGGATTAATTGATATGCCTTGATATGCTGGATTTTTCTGTCTAACCAGAGAAACACGTGTTTTACATGTAAGTTTTCATGTTACTTTAGCGAATTTGGAAAAACACCCAGGAACCTAACAAGCCTTTCATACAATGAATATTGCTAACGCAAGTTATTTTAAAAGTACAAGCTAAAATCTTTATTATTTATACACCTTGAATCTTGATTACAGCGATGTGAAATGCCTACACAATGAATTCTGGAGGGAAAAGTTTGCTTTTGCAGGAGCGGTTAACTAGCTAATTGGTGGAAACCGCAGACACTAAATTTATTACTGCGGTACTGCAGTAACAGTGGTTTAGCAGTCATCAACCGCGCCTCTCACCTCTGTGACCCAGGTTCAACCCTGGCCTCAGGTTGTGTGTAGGCTGAGTTTCAATCAACGTCAATCAGACTCCGAGGGTTCTTCTCCAGGTACTTCGGTTTCCACCCTCATCAAAATCAACTCTCAATTGATTACATCCACCTGCGGGCGGATACCCTCAATAGGGATAACCTCTGTTATTAAATTCTCAACCTCGGATAATGCATTTCGTGTGCTCTGATTGGTTCACTCAATCTCTGTTATCAGCTCGTATACCTTGGTTTGACCTTGTATGGTAAATGATTGCGTTAAGCGTTGCTAAACTAAAAATGTTTTCGTCGGAATGCCAAATTTCTCTTTGAATAAAGCCAAAAAGGAGAAAAAAACTTTTTTTTTGGAAAGTTTGGATCAATTCCGACGTTTAGAAGTTAGCGAAAAGGCAAGAAATGTTTTTGTGATGAGCCTGCGTCTGTCTGACAACAAGGTATTACACAACATCGCATCAGTTCTCATTAAGTTTTCTTCGATTTCGCTTGGATTTGCTCGCTTTTTCCGCTCGTATTTTGTACTTCCAAATTTTTGGAGTTGAAGGAATTTAATAAAACAATTATTCCATTCGCGCTTGTTGGATATGAGACTGGTTATAGCCAACTCCGCGCTACGCGCCTCGTTGGCTATTTGCCATCTCATATCCAACGCGTGCTTATGGAATAATTGTTAAGTATCCTTCCCTTTCATTGGAATAAATGAATAAAGTTGGTATTATTATTATTATTATTGCTTGTACGTGTAGTTCAGTTATTTAGGTCTTCTTGTCTACCTTTTTTCTTGCCCACCCATATCCAAGACACTAGTTTATAATTAAATTTTTGCTGATTGCCGGATACATGGCTATTGATTACCATAATGTAATGTAGAAATTATAGGAGACTATATCTACCAAATTACATTTAGGCAGCCAGATCTCAACTTGTGTATGTGTCATGGTTTAGACTCAACAACAGTAATTTTTTTCTTCGATCTTTACTGTTTCATATGGAAAGGCATGATGTTCACTTCAAGGTCTGACTTGGAATGAGTAACCAAAAGTTTTTTCCAGCCTTATTTATTGATAAGCGGTCAGTAAGAGTGAAATAAAATCAATTATTATTGTTACAGATGTAAGGGACTCATAAGACAAAGTAATGAACTGTAAACTAACAGAGGTGGTATCAACTCATCTTCAATGTGAGAAATGCAAATGTTAGTCAGAACCAGCATTTTAATCACACCCCTTTGTTATGGCCTGTTTCGGTGAAGCTTTCTGTCGTTACTTCACAAAACAATAACTTAATTTGTTAAAGTTTCAAACAACTGGTATCCTTCTGAATACCAAATTTCCAAATTTTTTCTGGTGCATCAGAATGGTGCCAAGGAATTCAGATTGAAATCCCAAAGGACAAGGTCAAACAATTTCTTCTGTGAAGAACACAATCTAAACAAAAAAAGTTATGTTATAATCTTCCTCGCTTTCTAGAGCTGCTAATAAAGCTTTGCGAATTGATTTCTTAAACGCCAGTTTAGGTAGATTACTTACTCGCGATGGGAGACAATTCCACGCTTTCACGCCAATGGTCTTGATAAATTTGTCACAAAAATCTTTTGGAGCAGAGTTATTTGAAACATCATACATAGAGTGTAAGATAGCTTGAAAGTAAAGCAGGTGAATGGGTAATATTTTTGAAGAAATGAAAAAAGGAATAGCATGAGTTCTTGGATTAAAAAAAATACATCAAACGTATTGCACGTTTTTGAAGTAACAGTAATTTATTAAGGTGGGCATTAGCGGCTTGGCCCCAAGCAGTTAAACCACATGTCAAGTAGGGAAGTATGAGGGACTGATATATGCTTCTCAAAGTACAGAATGGAACAAAGTGTCTTAGACGAGAGATTACTCCAACAATTTTACTAATCTTTATGACGATATAGTCTACGTGATATTTCCAGGACAAATGGTTGTCAATCAGAACACCTAAGTACTTAACATATTCCTTACACTCCAGACCTGACAATATGTTGGTGCTGTAGTCTATTACTTTGAGTTTGATCTCATAATTTAGCAATCGCTGTGGAGGTCGAAAAATAACAAAGTTAGATTTCTTAATGTTAAGTGTCAGCTTATTTACATGCAGCCATTCACATACATTTTTCAGCTCTTTGTTAACAGTCTCTTTGAGGGACTTGAGATGTCTATCAGCATAAAGCATGTTTGTGTCATCCGCAAATAGAACAAAATTTAACTTCTGTGAAGAATTTAGAATATCGTTAATAAATATCAGAAATAGAAGAGGACCCAGCACTGAGCTTTGTGGAACACCACATGGGACAATTTCCTTAAACAAATTGATCTCAGTTGTTTGAGTGCGCTTAAATAGGTATGATGAAAACCAATCGTTAACAATGCCTCGGACTCCATAGTGATTTAATTTGTTGAGCAAGATTGACTGATCAACTGTATCGAAAGCTTTCTTTAAATCAATAAAAATATCACACGAAAACAGTTTATTGTCCATGTTCCTTTGTATGGAGTTGACGATATCAAGTATTGCATGTTGAGTGGAATGTTCATCTCGGAAACCATACTGCGATCTATAAAGAATATCATTTTTATCAATAAACGCTTTTAATCGGTTAAACATTATTTTCTCAAAGATACGATTGTAGTTAGATAATAAAGAAATTGGTCTATAGTTGGCCGGGTCAGTGTCATCATCATCTTTGTAGACTGGAGTGACTTTAGCTTGCTTTAATTTGGAGGGGTACTCTCCTGAAATAACTGACAAGTTCATTAGTTTTGCCAATGGATTAGACAGAATATATCTGGCAGAGCGAAGCATGCGATTCAGGCAGGAATACAAACCATGCGCCTTATTGAGAGGGATAGAGAGTATCTCCCTTTTAATCTCAGCTGGTGCAACTGGATCAAAAAAGAACGACTTCTCATAATTTCCGTGTAGGTATTCACTAAAATGACGATTAGATGATGGCAAATTGGACGCAAGTCTGTGTCCCACAGAAGAAAAGTGCTTGTTGAAAATATTAGTGATTTCCATAGGGTCATATGTTAAGTTACGTCTTGTTGGGCACCTAACAGAGGAAAAGTCTCCAGACTTTTTCTTTCCTCGATTAATGAGATCATTAATACCGGCCCAAGTTTGTTTCATATTATATAAATTATCAGAGAAAAAACTATGAAAATATATCTTTTTTGACTGACGTGAAATATTAAGAATTTTGTTCCTATAGATTCTATACACTTCCTTGTTACCAGACAGGTAAAGCGAATTCTTCACTCTTATCGATTTCCTTATCCCGCGTGTAATCCAGGGCTTTGAGAGTTGCTTTGCTCTTTGTCTTGACAGTTTTCAAGGGGGCATGTTTATCCACGGCTTTGTTTACCTTATTGTAAAATGTAGAGGAATGTAATGTTCATATAAACTGGAGGTTATTGATACCGGATGTTCGCTAGGACCTATGGGATATATGGAACAGCTATCATGGCGTCCACCTATGCTGTAACACGTTTTCTTGCAACTGTTTATTAAATCGTTGTTAATCTTTTGCATCCTGTTTTGAAATCCATTCAAAACATCACAAATGGTGACAAGGATGGGATGCAAGTAATCGAAAACGGAAATCTTTGCGTTTAAAGTGTTAAATCAACCGGAGAATCCTACCGATCAGCCTTGTTTTCGATGCCTGCAGATTCTTCATCAAGCACTTCGCCTTCGCAGCCTTCAGCAGCCTCTGCAATGGCAGTTAACCTACCGACCTTTCCTGAGCTTGATCTTCAACCAAGAGGTACAGTACCCGTTCGCTTTGAGAAGTATGTCAAGTGTTTGGACCACTTGTTTACAGCAATGAACATTACCCGAGCATCTCAAAAGAAAGCCATGTTGTTGCATTACGTGGGAGAAGAAACCTGTGATGTGTTTGAGACCCTTACCGTTCCAGAACCGCCGGAAGGAAGTGACGAATACAAGACTGCCATAAAGGCTCTTGCTGACCATTTCGAGGCTCAAAAGTGTGTGGATTATCACGTCTATGTCTTTCGTCAGGAAATGCAAAAGTCTGGTGAAAACATTATCGAGTTTTACACACGTCTCCAGCTGTTAGCATGCAAGTGTCAACTCGCCGATCCCGAACTGGAAATGAAGTGGCAGATTATTCAAGGAACCTCATCGCTTCGCCTGAGACGTAAAGCAATCGGACAGAGCCTCAATCTTGAGAAATTGTTTAAAGTAGCTCACGCCATGGAAACCGCTGACGAACAGACCAGTCAGATGGAGAAAAAGCAATCCAATGCACTGGGCTATGGTAGAAATAAAGCAACCGACGTTCAGCAGAAAGAGAATTCTCATGGTCTACCAAAGTCTGGATTGCGTAACAATAGGTGTGGTTTATGTGGTGGAAATTACCCACATCAAGGAACTTGCCCTGCTCAAGGTAAAAAGTGTTTGAACTGTGGCAAAATGAACCATTTCTCCAAAGTTTGTCTTGGCAAACCCAATAATCGGTCCAAATCTGTGCATCCAAGGAAAACGTCAAGAGGTAAATACCATGTCAGGTCTGCAGATGTTGAAGAGTCTCCGAGTAGTGAAATGTCATCTCTAGTTGGTGTTGATAGTGACAACAGTGAAGAGTATACTTTTAACATTGGTGCACAGGGACACGAAGCTGGCAAGCCTATCTTTCAGGTCACCATCATGAACACACCAACCCGCATTATGGCAGATTCAGGAGCAACCGTGAATATGTTAAGCAAGAGAGACTTTGATTGCCTTAAATCAAAGCCACAACTGGTTGAAACAAGTGCCAAAGTGTATCCGTACATGTCTGATAAGCCACTAACCCTGTGTGGAAAGTTCCGAGCTACTGTCACCAATGGTAGCAGTTCATCCGTGGAAACATTCTATGTCGCAAAGGGTTCATCAAGCTCCATACTTTGCTGGACAACCTCACAAGCATTAAATCTTATTAAAGCTGTTAGTACGGTCAAACCTCCTGTTAGCCTACCTCCTGATGCCCCAGATTTTCTCAAGGAATTTCCTAATCTAACCAGTGGAATGGGCAAGTACAAAGGTGAACCAGCACGCATACATGTAGATGAATCTGTCAAACTTGTGGCTCAGCCACATCGCCGAGTCCCTTTCCATGTAAGAAAACAAGTGGAGGAAGAACTCAAACAGCTCGAAAATGGTGACATCATTGAACGCCTAGAAGCTAGCTAGGCCCCACCCCTTGGGTATCGCCAATTGTTGTTGTGCCCAAGCCGAATAAACCGAACGAGATTAGAATTTGTGTGGACATGCATTCATTAAACAAAGCTATCATCAGGGAGCGACACATCATACCCACCATCGATGACGTAGTGTCGGACTTGAACGGTTTTAAAGTGTTTAGTAAGATCGACTTAAATCAAGGGTACCACCAGATCCCATTGCATCCCGACTCGAGAGCACTGAGCACGTTTTCTACACACGTTGGACTGTTCCAATACAAACGTCTCAATTTTGGTCTCTCGTGCGCAGCAGAAATCTTCCAAAAGAAGGTGGGTGATGCAATCCGTGGCATACCCTGCGTCAAGAACATCAGTGATGACATCTATGTTGGGGGCGCAGACCAAGACACTCATGACTGACATCTGAGACAAGTGTTCCATCAACTCCAGGAGAGTGGTCTGACAATAAACTTACCTAATTGTCAGTTTCGGGTTCCCACTATGCTCTTGTTTGGCCGTGTGTTCTCTGAACAGGGCATGTCACCTGACCCTAAAAAGGTTGAAGCTCTTCAAAATGTTGTGCCACCATGTATCTGAAGTACAAAGCCTCCTTAGCTCAGCTGCATTCTGCTTCAGGTTCATCAAGAATTTTGCACTAATCACCAGGCCTCTTCGACAGCTGACCTGTAATGGAGTGAAGTGGCAGTGGACTGAGGAAGAACAGTCATCATTTGAATGCCTAAAAGCGGCATTATCTACCAAGACTACCCTTGGATACTTTGATCCAAAGAAACCTATGTCCATCTTTGTCGATGGTAGTCCCATTGGTTTAGGTGCTTAGTCGACTGTGAGCTCTGAACTATGACACTATAGTGTGTTAAGTTAACAATGCTGTCACCTGTACAAAAACGTCTGTTTCTGTTGGACTTTTATTTCAGTCAGTAGTCATAGTTTCATGGACACTGATTAGTTTTTACTTTCCATATTACTCTAGAGAGTTACCCACTTGGGGGAAAGAGATGTAATGTTCATATAAACCGGAAGTTATTGATAGCGGATGTTTGCTAGGACCTATGGGATATATGGAACAGAGCGATCATGGCGTCTGCCTTTGCTGTAACACGTTTTCTTGCAACTGTTTATTAAATCGTTGTTAATCTTTTGCATCCTGTTTTGAAATCCATTCAAAACATCACAAGAAAGAACGATTTATATTGCCTTGTTCCATAGTGATGACGGTATCCCAGTTAATTTCAGCGAGCTCAGCAACAAAATCATGTTCTGAGAAATGAGAATAATCTCTTCTTGATATTTTGCTATTTACAGCAATCACCTTGACTCCATGAACAAAACAGAATTGTGAATAGTGGTCGCTAATGTCAGACACGATGTTCCCACTTATAATTTTGCTATCAAGCTTGTTAACAAAAATGTTATGAATTAGGGTTGCGGTGTCATTATATACTCGAGTTGGTTTGTTAACTGTTGGAATAAATGAACAGCTTTGTAATGAGAGAAAACATGTTTCAACAGCAAGGAGGTTTATGTTGAAATCACCCATGATAAAAATGGGTTTATCTAAAGCGCTGAACTTTTCCAGTGTTTCATCAAAATAGTCCAAGAATTGTTGTGGAGAGTTATGTTGTCTATACATTACACCACAGATGATGTTTGGCTGCCGAGAGAGATGAATTTCGATCCATAAAGCTTGGAAAGCCTCGTTGGAAGTTTTGTCAATAATCGTGTAATTCAAGCTGTCTTTGACATAGATGCCAATACCTCCAGAAGCTAGAACAACGTATTCAAATTTATAGCCAGGTACAGACGTGTCAAAGTTTACAGAATCAACTGTATTTATTTTTAAATTAGTTTCAGAAACTCCAATTACAGAAAAACTATAATTCAGTTCATCTAACAAATACACCTGGAGGTTTTCAAGGTTACGTCTTAGGCTTCTTACATTATTATGAAGCAAAGAGAAATTGCTCTCGTTGCGAGGTAGCTTACATGTATTCTTTAAAAGGTTGAAGCTATGCGGCAAATAATAGTGGCTCTTAATGTTTTCATAAAACAAATCAGAATTGGAGTTTATGCCGTTTTGTATGTTTAGAGAGAACAGATCTAAATCATATAGACTTGAAAGTTTATCTAGATACTTCTTAGTAGGCAAACTATTCATTATGGCGTTATTAAACTGGCCATGATATGAAGCAATGTCACTCACACTGGCATAAGGCAATTCGCGAAATAACAATTTCGCAGTCGTTGCTATGGTGTTCACAATTTCCAAATCGAAATTAGAAATGAAAGAAGTTTAACTTATCTTCCTCTTTGAATTCCGGAGAGGTCACTGACATCCTTAATCCGAACGGCTCTTGAGTCTTCACTCTTGCAAAGATAAATAGCACCATTCTTGGCCCAACAATACTTGAAATGGTACTGGGTCTTGAATTTGTTTTCTTCATAGAGAACTTCTTGAAGTCGTGTTGTGAGATGTTCAAAGACTCTAACGGCGGTAAGGGATACGTTATCTCTGAAGCCAAGGGCAGCAGGATTGGCTTTGTTGGCATCGGCTCGTTTGGCCATAACTTTGTCTCTTGCGAGGCAACGGACAAATTTACAGACTATAGCCTTTGGTCTGGGATTTTGGCTTGAATTATTTCTGCCAGGAACTCGATGCGCTGTATCAATATCGTTTATCGAGACATCTGCACCCATTTCTCTGAATGAAGCTACACATATTCTGCTAGTTTCATCCGCAGATTCGTTAGTTCCCTTTTCTGGTACACCAACTATTTTTATGTTGTAGCGATAGCTATACCGTACTTATTCGGCTACAAGCCGAGCTCGGCTATAAGCCGAGACCCCAAACTTCTTACGGAAAAAATCAACTCGATTGACACGAATTGAAAATGCATAATACTCGGCTATAAGCCGAGACTCATTTTAGGTCTTGATTTGTATTATCGACTATGGAATTTTCGTAATTTAAAATACAAATTGACATTGGTTTTCGTAGCAAAGAATTCAAGGTAAGATTTTCCCTTTAATGCGTACGGTTTTTTTGCTTGGAAAATGTCGCTACAAGAAGAAATCCACTTGCGTTTCTGTCTCAAGTTTGCTATGGTGTCATGTGACAAGCTTGTTTACACGACCTGTGCTGGTGCAATCTCGTTCCCAGACTCCTCGTTCCTTCGATGGGTAAACCAGGCTTGGCGCGATATTCCCGAGGAGATGGTGAGGCGTTCTTTCAAGACTTGTGGCACCTCTATAACGCACTCGACGGCACAGAAGACGATGCAGTCTTCGACGAGAATATTCCAGAACAAAAAAAAAGTGAAGATGAGGAAATGGACGACGAATTCGAGACAGACAGCGAGGAAGAAGACGAGCAATAAGATCGATCCCGATCACACAACAACACGAATGGCTCCTTAACGAGCCACCAAGTAATAAAAATCCATATTACACCAACAACAACTTCTCTTCATTTTACAAGTAATTTAGTTCGGCCTGTAAGTGAATACACGTTCATTTGCTACTGTTTTAATTTGATGAGAAAATTCTTTTTATCAAAAATACTCGGCTATAAGCCGAGACCCCTTCTACGGCTTCAAATTTGCCCAAATTGATTGAGGATTTGTGTAAAAATCGCTCGGCTTATAGCTGAATAAGTACGGTAAGCTTGGAATTCGTCTATCGCCTTTGCTACATTGTCAATCTTCACAGCAAGCTCAGATACGCATTTGCCGAGATGCTGTAGTTCCTTTTTAACTGCAATTCTGAAGTTATTAAGATCGTGATATTCCTTACTTAAATAGGACAAGGTATATTCCTCTTCTGTTATCACGTTGGCAGTAGCCTGAGTAACGTATTAACCTTCAGGCGGTTCTTCCTGTTGCGATGCTGATCGAGGTTCTTGTTGCTCGATAATATTGCTTTAAGCGCGGCAATTTCCTTAGTCAATGATTCCACATTTGCTCGTAGGTTTGCATTCTCTTGTTTAAGAGTTGTGTCTTTCCCAGGTATTGTTAAAATAATATCCGAAATTAAAGAAAAACTAGATTTACAGGTGGAGCTTACAAAATCGTGTCCACTATTTCCTTCAATCCCAACATTTCCATCATGTCCTCTGTCCTCTTTTTCTCCATCAGTTTTGCACCACACATTGCTCTCACCATTGCTCAAAATTGCTATCTTATTTTCCCTCAGACACCATGTCTCACTCCCATATAACATCGCCACGATTTAGGGATTTTGATACCTAAATGGGAAATACCGGTATTTGAATTGAAAGATGCCTTTTCTGTTGACAATGGAAATGACTCACTCAAAATGATATCCAAAGTTATCTTCTGGCTTTGTATGTAGGGACTGTTGTATTCTGTGCTTAACGATAACTCACAACCGCATTTAAGACTCATTTAAGCTCCAGACCTTCCTAATAACCTTCTCCCGCTCTCCTAATATCCCGTATGTCCATCACGCAACCTACACTACATCCCTCCTTTTCTTTACAGAATATAAAGCATGTTCCTTAGTGGTCAAACACAATCCAAACGCTGAGTTCGAATCAATCAGTCGCAGTCAGTCTCAACCCAAAAAAAACATTGTCCTTGAGGTTCAAGACATATACTACTTTTTTTTTTCTTTGCAACAACAACGTTGTTCAATCTTAAAGAGCAGATAATAATCACTGTTCACTGTTGATCCTATTCCCCGTAGCGATCTGGAGGGTGTCTGTTTCGTTGCGGTCTTCTTTCCATGTCATGATCCACCCGTGGCTCTTCTTCATGATCACTACTTTTATCAGGTTGCTCTTCTCTTATGTTAAATTTCTTGACTTATGGCGCGTTCCTATGGTATTGACCTTTCTGACTCTTTTGCGGGGACTGAATCACCACACTATTACCCTTTCTCTCTACGATTTCATAAGGCTCAGGCTGAAAATTGGTTGACAGCTTGTTCTACTTTTTCTGCTTTAGAAGCACCTGGTCTCCCACTTGGAGATCGCAAGGTTGAGCGCCTCTACTTGTGTCTGCATAAGTCTTTGCCTTAGTCTTCTTTTCCCAGTCACGGTCTTGTAGTTCCTCATCATTTACTGCTCTCTCGCATAACTCTGGCAGCTTTGTGCGTATTCTTCGGCCAAACAATGACTCTGCCGGGGAGACTCCGGTAACACTGTGTGGCGTTGTTCTATAGGTTGCGAGGTAGTGAACGAGCTCTATCCTCCAATCTTTACCTTCCGCTTGTGCGATCCTCATACTCTTGAGCAAACTCCGGTTTTGTCGCTCTGCCTCGCCATTGGCTTGGGCCCATAATGGAGTAACCTTATGGTGTAGAATGCCATTATCCACAAGGTACTTCTCAAATTCTTCGGATCGGAACTGCGGTCCGTTATCACTCGTTATGCTCACAGGTAGACCATGGACAGCAAATATTCTCTCAAGACGCAAGATGATCTGGGACACGACGATTGATGTCAAGATTTCTACTTCATAGTATCTGGTGTAATAGTCAACAACGACCAACAGGTACTCCCCATGTGGCATCGGCCTCAAAAGGTCTAAAGACAAGTCCTGCCATTTGCCGTGCGGTAGTTCAGTGGGCATCAAAGGCTCTGGTGACGTAGGTTGTCCGACTAATTGACATCCATGGCAGGACCGCACATAGCGTTCTGCATCTTTGTCTATCTCAGGCCACCAAACTTTTGTTCGCAGTTCGTGGCAACTATCCCCACGTGACCCTCGTGTGCAATAGACAGTACCCGCTGTCTTAAACTACCGGGGATAACGATGCAGGTCCCCCGCAGAACTACTTTGCCCTTGGTACATAGTTCTCCTCTTACTGGAAAATATTGAACTGTTTCTTTGTTGTTCCAGTCACCAACACGGATGCACTGTCTGACATCGGAGAGCTCCTTATCGTGATGTGAATGCTCTTCCACCTCCCGTGTCGTCATGGCTTTTGGAGTCGCTGTCTGGGCTACGAATCGCACATACTCCTCCGCAACGGTCTTTATCCTCCGCCCTTGCTGGTGGTCCCGACAAATCAATCTGGATAAGGCATCTGCTATGTTTTCACTGCCTGGCTTGTATTTGACTGTGTAATCAAATTCTTGCATGCGCAATACCCAACGTTCAATGCGCACTGGGGGATTTGACTTCTTGGAATACAGAACTTCCAATGGCTCGTGATCTGTTATAAGGAGAAACTTGGTTACATATAGATAAGTATGAAAGCGCTCGCATGCCCATACGATGGCTAGCGCCTTTCGCTCAGTTTGGCTGTATCTGCGTTCAACGTGAGTGAGGCTGCGACTAGCATACATAATCACTCTGAATTCACCTCGTTGTTTCTGGGCAAGCACAGCACCCAACCCCACTGGGCTTGCATCAGTAATAACATGTGTCACAGCTTCTTTGTCATAGTATCCTTGAAATTCTGGTAATTGTGAAGAAGAGCTCCCCAAAAATCCTGTCGGCCGACTGTCGGTCAACTGTCGGCCGACAGTTGACCGACAGCTTACCGACAGTCTACCGACAGCTAACCAACAGGTTACCGATCGGTTAAGAAAAGAGAAAAATTGTGGCAAAAACGAGCAGTTAACGTGACATTCCGTAATGGTGATGTATGACTCGACAGACTTCACCTA
>NC_090891.1:12126182-12128682 GCF_036669925.1 Montipora capricornis | reverse complement strand
CTCACTCGCCTCACTTTGGAGCCAAGATTCTTTTGAATTTTGTTCATGCTAACGAGGCTAGTGAGGATGATTAGCATAAGGACGAAAGAATAATTACTTAGCTGCCATTTATGAATACGGTCTATTGTAGGTCATTGTAGGAGGTCATTGTAGCTCATTGTAGCTCACTTTAGGTAGGAAAACAGCAAATCATACGGAACGTTTTTGCGTGAGATGTCACACATTTCCCCAATTAACCTGATCGCAGTGACTGTTGATTTTTCTTGTAAGATAATAAATAAAAAAGCAAGGCCGGGCAATGAAACTTGGGGTCTCAAGCGAGTCATTACGGATTAGTTTTACGTTAAAGAAACAGTTTTTGTAAATCTGAAATTAACATACACATATACAGAGGACATTTGTTTCCAGAAAGGTCTGCTACTGCAGTGTTACTGATGACATGTATCCAGTAAGGTTTAGGAACTGCCTACTCAGTAAAGGGTGGGTTGCAGGGATGGCGCAGTGGTGAGAACACTCACCTCCCACCAATGTGGCCTGGGTTTGATTCCCAGACTCAGCGTCATGTGGCTTGAGTTTGTTGGCTCTCTACTCTGCACCGAGAGGTTTTCTCCTGGTACTCCAGTTTCCCCTCTCCTCAAAAACCAACATTTGACTTGATTTACTTTCATTGTTAATTTCAGTTTACAGTGTTCCCAATTAGTGCTCCAGCGCTAGACCCACTCGACACTTAAATAAAGTTCCTTACCTTTCCTTTCCATTCCTGTGTATAATATTTCATGAAAAGCTTTGTAATAGGAGTAGGTGAAAAATCATAAAAACAGTTGTGTGCTAATGAAAGCAATCTATATTCGTACAAACAATAATTTATTAACATTGCCATAACGCCATGACAATAACAGTATTAACAGAAATTTCAAGCTCACGATACAACTCTTTAAAGACATGTTTCGGCATGACTCATTCCATCATCAGTTTAATTAATGTTTTGTTTCCTTTTCCACTGTTTTAAATAGGTTTACAATTTGAGTAGGTTAGCAATTTGAAATTTTTAAAATACAGTAACAGTTACAATTCTGCGCGTGCAGGTGCACAAGTGTTAATTACATAATTGAGTCACAAGAAGCAAAAATCATTGTTGTGTTGTAATTGGGCATTTAGTTCTGGCTTTAAGCGGCTGATATAGATCGCTTCTTTGAGCTTAAGGCAATGTCTAGTTTTGGCTGAATCTACAATCTGGAAACAATCAACCAAACACTTGCGGTTACAACTAGGTGAACCGTTCAGGTGTTTGAATACATGAGAATTTTTGTCAGTCGAGAGATGCTCTTTTACCCTGGTTGCAAAGTGGCGTGTCGTCTCACCAATGTAACGGGAGTTACACCCCGCACAAATAAGTTGATACACAACCATAGATTTTAATGCATCTGGGATAGGATCTTTGAAACTGAAAAAATTCTTGATTCTTGCGCTGCACATTCAAAGGTAACTTTCTGCTAAATTACTATAAGCCCTGACAAGCTCCACACTACACACACGTAGGGTAACTAAAAACTAGGCTAAGACAAAGTCCACAAGAAGTGCAAAACCTCAAAGGTGTTAAACTAATGACGTAAAGGGTGAAAGGAAGTTAATTAGTGAATTGAAAAGGAATCAAATTTAACAATTAAACTCAAAAGGAAAGCCTTCAATATAGTGTTCATTACATAAGTGCTCTTGTGATAATTATTATATTGAAGTGAAACAAGAAACCCCCGAGTTACCCACCAGAATAACCAGGGAGGGGAGTTTCCCATTGAGTTGAGTTTCAAAAGTAAACCTAATGCGAGGATGTCTAGAGTTGAGATAACTTAAAAACTTCATTGTGTCCTGCTCATTGTGAAATAGAAAGTGTCATCAACGTATCTGCGGTAATATTAGAACTGAGAATCTTTGTAATTATCTATCCATTGCTCTTCATGATACCCCATAAATGAATTTGCGAGAATAGGTGCTAAGGGAGAACCCATAGCAACTCCATCAAATTGATCATAGTAAAAACCATTAAACAGAAAATGGGTTTGTGAAGTTGCAAAAGTAAACAATTCTTTAAGATTAGCCTTGTTAATAGGAAACTCAGGGTTGTGCTAAAAAATGGTCTCTACGGTGAGGTCGATTGTCTCAGTAAGCAAGATTTTAGTGAAAAGGGTTTCAACGTCAAATGAGATCAAAAATTTGTTCTTGGATTGAATGTTAGTGAATTCATTCACAAAAGAGAACGAGTCTTGTGTGGTATGTTTGCTAGAGATACAAGGGCCCAAAATGGAAGACAATTACTTAGAGAGGTTGTAGTTATACATGTAGGCACCAATGGAGGAGACAATAGGTCTAAGAGGAGAAGGGTCGCTTCACGTTTCTTTTGTAGTTTGGGAAGTCCATAGAACCTGGCCGGCTGCGAACCCGTAGGATAAAATAATATTCCTATAGGTAGTTTCATCTAATTGGCCTTCTGACCTAAGTTTCC
>NC_090891.1:12108682-12116182 GCF_036669925.1 Montipora capricornis | reverse complement strand
ATTCCATTATTTGCTGTTTTAGCCTTCAAGATTTGTTTTGATGATCTGGTGGAAAGCACCTGATATGCTGTTATGGCATTGCTCTGGTGAATGCTAGGAGTGTACCCCTATGCTGGTCAGGTATGGGGTATACATTTGTTGTGACGTAGTATGCTGTTAGGGCATATCACTGATGTTTTTATGGAAGTCACTTGTGTTGATCAAATGCTGTTATGGCATGTTAAGGCTTTTCTAGTGACAGATGCTGTTAGGGCTTGTCTCTATGTCGTTATGGCTATCCTCTTTGCAGTTAGGCCTCGGCAAGTGCTGTGGTGGCATTTTTCTGTGCTGTCGTTAGGGCATGTTACATATCATTCTTAGTATGCGATATCTGTACATGTTGTTAGCAGATGTTTTTTGGGCCTAGCGTCTTGCTATTTAGCTGGGGAATTGTGATTGGTGATTTTCGGGTAACATACCTTGTAACCTACATGTACTTATCATTCCTGGAGTCGGGCCTCTGTGTAACAACAAGCTGTCAGGGCTTATAATTATGTTTTGGTTCCTTACACTGTCATGTTATGTGATTTCAGTGCCCAGTGGCGACACTGGAAAGTTGAACTTGTTATTTGTGGTACCTGTGGAAGGACTGCGGCATCCAGTACTGCATCAGCTGGCTGAGGTGCTGCCCTCAGTTCTGCTTCAAGATAAAGCTCCAAAGACAGTTAACATTGCCTTGTGTCAGTTCTACCAGTGGAGCCAGTGTTGTTCTCCCTCACTTTATACCATTAACTCTGCTTTGTACTGAGTGAGCTGGGTACAGAAGAAGATGGGTCAACCACAAGTCTCGGAGAACCCTTTTGTGACCCAGGTGGCGGATGCTGCCCGTAGAATCCTGGCTAGGCCACCAGAACGCAAGAAACACCTTACAGCGGATCAAGTGATGCCAGATGCTTAAGGAAGCACCTATGTCGTATTGTTGTGCCAGCGAGCTGGTAAAGAGTTGATGAGTGAGGCGGACCCAAGCTTGTACAGTCTTCACAGGCTCCGGTCAAGGGGTGCTTCGTCTGTGGCAGCACTTGAGATTCCAGATCGCCTGTTCCAGAAGCAGGGAGGATGGAGAAGCACTCAGGCGAAAAACAATTAGGTATATCCAGGAGTCATTGGACTCCTTGCTGTTAGTTACAAGGCAGATTCAGGGCTCAGGTTGAAGACTGTGTGTCAAGTGGTCTCTTAATGTGTGAGATCTTCATAGACATTGGATCATTTAAATATTAAATGATTAAGGATTTAAACATTTATTAAGGATTTGAGGATCCGGACTTGCTTGTTGCATGGACAATATGGGTTGTTAAGAACTTCTGCGGACATTACACTTTCCATAGCATCGCAGACTACGTGTAACATAGGCGGGTTGTTTGTGCCTTTGTGATGCTGGGCTCTCTATGCTTTGTTATTTGCAGCGGTCAGCTTGACAATGGCTCCCAGAGGTGTGTGAGAAGTTGTATTTTCCACTGGCTGAGGAATGAAATAAGTGGAAATGTTTTCTCACACACCTCTGGGGCCTGGGCCCAAGGGTTTGTTTTTGAGTCACATGCTCAGTGTTGTTTGTCAGTTGCTTTTTTGCTTTCCGCCCTTGTGGACGTATATTTCAGAGCCCCTGTTCACACCCAACCCTTCGTTTGAGTTGATAACACACTCTGTTGGTTAGATATTCTTTATTAAGACTGTCACAAGGCTGTGCTCTAAGGAAAATGTTGGGGTGCCCAACCCTCCAAGTTGGTCACCCGAATTAATTAATTATTTATTTAATTAATCATCTGAGATCAACAATGCAGCAAGATCTTAATCCATCTCTCTCAACAAAACATTGCTGCTACTGTTCTGGTGATTGTCAAAATCACTATTGAAAGAAAAAACCCGCAACCCGTCAATTTTTTCACGCCATACTTGAGAAAGACGAGAAAAATGGCAATGCCACCGATGTTTTTCAGTTTTAGAAGTGAAAAGTACCGGTAAATATTGTGGCAGGTTTATGTAAAGACATTTGGGTCTAATACAGGTAAACCTTTTTACTGGTTAGTTGGGTTGAAAATAAATTTTCAAAACGTGAATCAATGCCGCTTGATTCCCGTGGAGCTTTTGTGAAAACTGCTGTGAAACAATGAAACCACCGCGGCCCAAAAGCTATCAATTTTTTTTTTGAGCAAGTCATCTTGATCTGGATGAAAATCATTGCTACAGGACCGAACTAAAGTATTTTTTCCTCATATTATCAGTAAAATGTTTAGTGGAATGAGCTTTTTGTGCCACAAAAAATTGTAAAAAGGTTAAATTTGCATAAACTGTGATTCCGGGGTTCATACAGAAGTAAATTGCACCTCTTCGCCGGCCGTCCTTTACCGCTGTCAGAGCAGAAGTAACAACTCTTTTTTTAAAAAACTGTAACCAAGAAGTGCCAAACTCCATTTTCCAAATTTAATGCTATTTTTTGAGGAAGAAATTTGTGCAGCCGCCGGCCGTCACGTGCAAAGTGACCGATTGTTACATGTGAAATCATGTGGAACGGCCTTTGAACCGATTGTTTCGTACGAAGAAAAAACATTTTCTTAGAGGTTTCGTAAACTGTAACTACCAGCATTTCTTGCCTATACTACTAGATACGCAGTTTTGAAAAAAATCTACTCAAGCCACGGGTACGCACAAATATAGGCAAACAGTCCACATCTTACGTAGCTACAGATCTATGGCAAAAAATTCCTGCAAATGTTAAAAACATACCCTCTTCAAGATTTAGTAAAAACAAAATTGAAGCACTTCCTGTTGTTAAACCAGCACTAATCATTTACTTATATTTTAAAGATTATAATCATCTTCGTTACTATTTTCATTGTATTATTTCTTCATTATTTCCCTAAGCTACAGTAAAAAAATCAACTCAATATGGCTAGGGGCTAACTCGAAAACCTACCAGTTTATTTAGCTCCTAGGCTGAAATATTTAATCAATTAAAATTGTAATTATGATTATTTTATCTATTTATTTGTTTGTATCCAAGTTTAAATTATACATTAACTGTGAACCGAGCTAATAAAATTCTATTCTGTTCCATTCATTTTACACCCATGTTTAAGACAATCTCAGTCTGCACTAACATGGCTTTGTCCATGGCAAGTCATGTCTCTCTAGTCTTTTGGAAACAGTGCATGAGATCAACACATTCTTAGAGAATGGGGAAGGAGTGGACGGGGGACGATCTTTTTGATCAGGATTGTAGTTTACTTAGATTTTCAGAAAGCGTTCCACAAAGTTCCATATTAGCAACTCTTGTTAAAGTTGAAAGCTTATAGGATAACTGGCCAATGCAATAACATTATTCAAAATTTCATTACTGTTAGAACAAGCTAAGGCTTTCCAAGTAGGCAATGAATCATCTACATGGAAATCTGTGTTATCTGGAGTGTTATATTTTGGGAACCCTGATACAACGTATTTCTTTATCAATGATATGCCCGATATCACAATGAATACCACCATGCTATTTGCTGATAAATTGAAATTCTCAGAAACCATACACAGTCAGATTTGTACTGCTTATCCCGTTGGGCTGACGTCAGTGTGGCAAATGAAATTTAACGAATCAAACTGTAGCATCTTGCATATTGGTAAAGACAACCCCAGGAGTAGCTTCACGATACGTAATTTTCCCTTAACCCTTTCACTCCCGTGGGGTTCCCCATTGATGAGTAAAATAGTCTGGCGTTAGACAGAGTAAAATCTATAAGTGGCACTCTTGGGAGGGAAAGGGTTAAGAGTGGTAAAAAAGGAAAGGGATCTGCAAGTGGTTGTTTCAGCTGGTGATACCCTTTGTTGGGAGGAACACAATGTGACGTATCAGGAATCATTGGAAAAGCAAAATAATTGACATCATGGATCATTAGGAATGTAGTATCCAGAAAACTGGAAGTGCTTATACCATTATATGAAAAGTACTTCTTAGACCCCATCTGGAATATCCAGTACAGGTGTGGACCCCAACTGTGAGATACATGTATGGAAACTGGAGTGTTATCTAGTTTCGAATTGTGCAGCAACAAAAGAACAGAGTCGAGGTTCAGGGGAATAATTATCATTTTGTTTTGTTCAAAACAAAGGAAAATGCAAATTATTTCCCTGAACCTCGACTCTGTTCTTTTGGCTGTTGCACAATTCGAAAGTAGCCTATTGGGGGCTGCCAAAGACAGTTTCCTAGGATAATTGAAGGCATGGGTCTACTCCCTTGTCAAAGTTTACATCGTCTCAGGCTAACAACCTTACTTGAACATAGAATGCGTTGAGACTTTTAAATCATGACGGTTTAGTGAACTATGGCCATAATATGTTCAGGAGAAATTCAGCCTAGTACCAAACTCGTAATCTTCCAGTCATTTTGCATCATTCTTTAAGATACGCACGTGACCTATTTTAAATATTGGAACCAGCTACGATTAGGAGTCCGATGTTCAGCAAACGTTAATGGCTTTAAGGCCAGTCTTGATCTTTTTAAATCATCCAAACGTGATCTAAATGGTTTTTTTGAACTCTCGGAACAAGTCTTAGAATTTGCAACAAAAGGGAACGTGCGAGTTATTAATTATGTTATTTGAAAATCGTGATGTTGCAATGCAACAAAATATCAATATAAATTATTGTCTTGTTTTTCTACATAGTATTTTATTTTAGTCTTAGCTTTTTACCAAGAAATTCTTATTACGTGTTTCTATAATAAGAAATGGCAAAGATGCTGAAATTGTTGCCCCTTATTAAGCACAATCCCAAAGAGGTATTATTGTAGTCTGCGCTGCACATTAAAAGTGATGACTTTACTCTGTACTCTAGATATTGGAACTAATCACAATGTTATTAATTTTTATCATTAGGATCTCATCCATGGTGCCCCTATCAGTAAACCAGTAGCCAGCACAGCAATGGTGACAGCAGTTTACGCAGAAGAAGATGGTACAGAAATCAATTTTACTCGGAAGTATGATGATTTGAATTTCTTCAATATCATTTAAAGGTTTTTCAGCAGAGTACAGTCATGAGAACAGTTTGTTTGTTTTGGTCGAGTTTGGTGAGAAGTTCAAACGAGGTTCACATGACACCATTGACTGTGCCTGGTTTCTTGCTTGAAGTAAGAGCCCTTCATGCTCTTATGGAACATTTTTCCATTGCTTTTTGCCATACAGTACAATAAGGATATTTTTTCTAAGGCACTGGTAGTTGTCTCAAGATTATAGTTGATATAGAATGTTTATCTCCACAATTTACTACCTGTTGCCATTGCTTAGAAATCTGACGATACTACAGTACCACTTGAAACCATTTGTGTGTTTGCCACAGTTCTGGCTAGGTGAAACTGCGGTTTAATCTCCAGTTTGATTGAGGTAAAACCTCGTCTACGGTAACTGAGAGCCGAGATTTCACCCACATTTGTTTTGGTTGATTTACGCTGCAGTTAAGAGAGGACGTGGTATGGCTTTTGGTTTTTGTGTGGGATTTCCCCACACTTTGTCAGCACCAGCAATATTTCTTTCTTTATTTATTTGTATATGAGAGCCAAGTGTTTGTCACGTGGTTTCTATTATTAAGAGAGAGGACCCTGGGAATGAGTGTTTGTGTGTGGTGGCCAATACTCTTCTTGGCTGTTGTTATTTTGGCAAATTTCGACTTGCTTTCGTGGTGCGATTAATTTACAAGGTAAGAAGAAGTCGTCCTTGCCTAAAAAAAACCCACAAAATTTGGCAGAAAATACAATTCTTGTAAGTAGTGTTGCGCCACGGGGTCTGCAACTGTCGGAAGAAAATTTATAATTGAATGATTTCATTACTTTCAACTCCCGTTTATTGCTACCAACAACTGAAGTTTTATGGACATATACAACATAATGACAAAGTCCAGTATTATCCTGTAGATTTATGATTAGCAATTTGAGGTTGACATGTTGCGTGACGGCGCCAGTTTCTGTAGATGCCTTCAAACTTGCTGTCAAAAATTTTCACATTTACTGGTAATGTTAAAACAGAAAAGCTAATTTGTAAAAGTGTAGTTTACGTACAGTGTTGTAAGCTGGAAGCACAAAAACTCTTAGCTGACAATTGCACTTGCCTGCTGATTTATCCAGCTTTTTTGTAAACAAACTCTCCTCTGCTGCCAGCGACTGATTCCCATATTTCTGCTGATGAATAAAAGTAGACAGCATTTACCTTTTTGTGGAACGCAAATATTTCATGAGTCTCTGAAGTAGTGTGTTCATGCCTGAAGTGCATTGACTCTAACACATTTTGGCAGTTAATTGCAAAATATTTGGTGGCTAAGAAACTCATAAGCTCAAATGCACCCTGCAAAATGTTAACTTCAGTAACTCTTAACTTTGTCAATCACCACCCTCTCCTTCCCCTGTAATAACTTGGAGCCATGTCCAGCATTGTCTGCTGACTTGGAAATACACAAACCACAGTAAATGGCATTTCCCTCGGTAGATTATCCCAAAGTGTATCAAATTTAAGTTTTGGTATCCCTGGTCAACCAACGACTACAGTGCATGGATTTCTTGTCTCTATAGATGAGACGTTCATCTCGCGAGACGGTTCGAAAAACTGTAGTTGTCTGCATAACGAAAACTTTCTGAAGATTAACCCATTTATGAAGACACTCGCGCTCTCAAACGTAACACGTGACACTAAAGTTTTGGTCAAAATGTGGTTGGTGGTGGTGTATTATTGTCTTTGCGTGTTGACATCTGCCCATGAAATCTGTATACAGGTACACTGTACTTTGATTTGAAGTTGATTTAGAGAAGAAGTGTTTCGATAAATTTGCGCGGCAGCATGCGGTTGGTGGTGGTTTGTTATCGTCTTTGCATGTGCACATTTAACCCTCGAATTGGCCCGTGAAATCTACACTTTACTTTCATTCGGAATTGATGACGAGGAGAAATGTTTCCATAAACGTGGCAGCATATGCGCAGCAGCATGCAGTTGGCGTTGGTGTATTATTGCCTTTGTGTGTTGACATTTACATAGTTGATTTCGAGAAGAAATGTTTCGAAAAACTTGCGTAGCCGCATGTAAACACTGTTAATCAATCAATTTCCTGCAGCATTACTTGAAGCTTAAATGCATTGAACTGCCACTGTCTTTCAAATTCAAGTGAGTTTATCAGGTGGCAAGTGAAGAGAACACGGTGACAAAACTGATGTACATTTCAGCTGCGCAACAGCTTACATTTTAAAATGTGAGTAATTAATCAAAGCACAAAAAACTAACAAGAAGTCACGTCGCCTTGTTTGCTTACTAAACGGAATAATCAATCGGTTTGGGTTCATTCTCACAATAAGTGTATCTTCTTTAGTTTCCCTTCCAATCTCAAGAACGTAAACTGCATTTCTGAGAGTTTGTTTATAGTAATTTACCCGGTTGTTATTGCTCATCATGATCGCATCGGTGCTGTTAATGAAAAAAAAACCACTTTTATTACTAT
>NC_090891.1:12101182-12103682 GCF_036669925.1 Montipora capricornis | reverse complement strand
AATGAAAACACCCAAGGAGAGAACCCAGATGTTTGAAAAAATAAGCAGGTGTGTCAAAGAACAATAATATTATTTGTACCAGAAACAAGATTGACCATAACCTGCAATCAGGCCCACCTGTCAATTTTGATGTTATCTTATGTCATGCTATAAATATGACGCAGTCAGATTCTTCTGTAACTTACAGTCAACTCCTGATAATTTGAACCTTCAAGGGAAATTGAAAAAGGTACGAGTTAACAGGAGTTCAAGTTATCAGGAAAGGAAAGGAACTTTATTTAAGTGTCTAGTCGTTCTAGGGCTGGAGCACTAATTGGGGACACTGTAAACTGAAATTAACGATGAAAAAAAATCAAGTCAAAGGTTGGTTTTTGAGGAGAGGGGAAACCGGAGTACCTGGAGAAAACCTCTCAGTGCAGAGTAGAGAACCAACAAACTCAACCCACATGACGCCGAGTCAGGGAATCGAACCCGGGCCACATTGGTCGGTGGCGAGTGCTCTCACCACTACGCCATCCCTGGCACCTCAGTTAAGCAGCAATCCATTATGAAGATACAGTCGCTGTAGTTAAATGTACCCTAAACCAACGAAAACTGAACTAAACTGTCACGTTTTTGTGTAATGCAAAAAAAGACAAAGGTTACGAGGCTGCTTCCAAATTACATGAAATGTTTTGGACTGTGGCACACTGTTTGTCTTGATTGTACGTTGTCACGTATTGACAGACCTGGTTGGAATTATAAAGGGTAAAATATATACAGAATGACCTGAAGGGAAACAAAAGTTTCTTCAAATTAGCGGGAGATTTGGATTGTTGAGGGTTTGAGTTACTAAGGGTAAAATTGCAGTAAATGCATGACGGAAATCCAGGGGAAATTGATTTCGGAAAGGTGCCAAAAACAGAATTCTAGCTGAAATGTCAGACTTCAGCCATTCAGTGGTACATGTAGCTACCTATATCTGCAAATCCCACTTGACAGTTAATGCCATTCCTCTCAGGCAAATTATCAAGGAGAACACTCGCCTTTCAAGAATTATAAATCACTAGAGAGTGAGCAACAATCATTTACATCTTGTTTGCTGGCTTGTTCCACTTCCGGCAAAGCTTTCATAACCAAACTGGGTGTGCAGAAGATGAAGACCTGGAAAACAAAGACCCCCCCAGAAAAAAAGACATATCAAACAGCAAAATAACAAAACACATCATTTATATTATTTCAAACGATCCATAAACTACGTGTGTCATTTTAAATGACCTGAATTGATCTGGTTTTTTCTGTTTGGTGTGTTATTTTTTCTGAGGTTGTTTTCCGGGTCTTGGTCTGCGAAGTCCTTTTCTTCCAAGTCTTTGTTTTTGGCACTTCTTGTTGCCTTGAGGCAAATTCTCATGGACCTGATGGCAAAACTTTGAAACTCAAAATTGCATTGGAGTATGGAAAATGTGGAATAAATTAAATCCAGAAATAAACCGTTAATAAAACTTAACTAGCTTGTATGACGAGTTTTAGTCGATAAAAATGAGAAGGCCGGCTTAATAAAAGAAATAAGCATTGTTGTTTCACTCACTTGTCTGTTGTCTCTTTGTAATCTTTCATTGGTAATCTGGTGCCATTCTGTCCACTATTTTGTAAAGGAGAGAGAAGGTAGGAAACACCTCACCAGTCGATCACCCTAGTGAACCGAGACCAGTCACATGTTCGAAGATTCTATCAAATACCTATTCAAGGGAATAGCCATGATATCCACTCTGCACAGGGAAATTGCCACAAAATTTAAATTTCCCCCTTTGTCAGCATCCTTATGAGGATCAGAGAAAAAGAAAAAAACAGTCAAATATTGGTGACCAAGTAGCTTCTCCCTTTGTGCAAATCTTTCCCTCCACCCCTCCCCAGACTTGACAGAATTCTGGGAGTGTGAGGTTTCATCCAAGGTTTAAACGTGAATGCATAAAATTACTCACCCCAAGTTGGCTCAGTACATGTAGCTGAACTGGCACTTCTTTGGTATTGCAGTTGTCATGGGTTAAATGAAGTTAAAACCTAGATTTTTCAGGCTTTCCTTTCTTTACTGCTAAAGTAATGTCCCTAACTCCGATGATCAAAAATCTTCATGTTTCCATTTTCAACTTGTGTAATAATATTATATTTGAGCTGAGCTGAGCTTTCTTACAGATGCTTCGTAAAATTGAAATCTACTATACATTTCATCTTCTTTGTGCATGGTAATTATATGCTGAAAGTGAAAAGTTATTTCTATAATGTAGCAAGTGATTTTAATGTAAATACAGATCTGGAGAGCTGGGAGATGATTATGAGAAAAAGAAGGTGGATATGCAAAAAGCCGAAGAGGAGACAAGCTTTAATTATCACAAGAAAAAGGTATTAAAAAGGTTTACATCTATTCTTGATAATGTTTTGATTTATTTTGTTATTAAGGACAATTCTCTGATCCCTCTGCTACAATTAGTATGATTTAGTGGGTCCTTGCAAACTTTAGTGC
>NC_090891.1:12083682-12086182 GCF_036669925.1 Montipora capricornis | reverse complement strand
TGTCTTTTTCAAGTTGGAACTGATGCCAAACCAGTGAAATTCTAACCTTAAAAACACCAGCGTCCGATCGAGTAGGGATGTCCCCATCCATACCTTCACAGAATTAGAGCTTCATAATTCGAAAATTCAATGAGTTAGGGGATCTTGAAATCCATAATAAAGCTTTCTCAACATGATCGGTGCAAGAAACCAGACCAAAGCAATTAGAAGTATTTGAGTCTACTCGAATCTACCAATCAGTGCAATGCATGTGTTTTTAAGGTGAGAAATTTCACTAATTTTGCATCAATTTCAGCTTCAACAAGAGGATTTTACTGGCCGGCGGCTCTGTCTTACCTGTCTTGTCAATGATTTCGCTAAATGACGCCTAAAACAGCCTGGAATGACCCAAAAAAACATAACACAGGTTTCAGTTGACACATTGTTTGATTTTTCATTGAATTATTTGCTTTCAAACTTATTGCCGAGCAAATCACAACCACTGTAATGTATTTATCCTTCTACAGATCAATAAAATTGATTTCGTGGGTTACCAAAAGGCCTTTGATAGTCTGGATCGACCCTTTCTTTGGAAATTACTAGCTCATTATGGAATTCCGCAGAAGTTTATTAACATCATAAAAACTCTTACGAAGGCACCACATGTAAAGTTATTCATGAAGGACAGTTCTCGGAGAGGTTCGAAGTTAAAACTGGAGTAAGGCAAGGATGCCTTCTCTCACCGTTCTTATTCCTCCTGGCAATTGATTGGATAATGAAGTCGTCGACGACAGGCCACAGGAACGGAATACAATGGACCCTCACCCAGCAGCTTGATGACCTCGATTATGCGGATGATATTGCTTTACTATCTCACTTAGGGGCCCAAATGCAGAACAAAACCACCATTCTGGAAGAAAGGTCAAGAAGAGCTGGCCTTGTTATCAACACCGCAAAGACCAAAGTCTTGAAGATCAATTCAGGCTCAAACAGGAAGATCAGAGTGAATGATGCCGATATTGAAGAGGTGGACTCCTTCACATACCTTGGGAGCGTAGTAGACACAAGTGGAGGAACTGACGCGGATGTTGTAAATGGGATTAATAAGGCAAGAGGAGCCTTCCACTCTATTAAGCAGATCTGGAGCTCTGGCAGCATATCTACATCAACTAAGCTGAAAATATTCAACTCTAATGTAAAATCTGTGCTGTTGTACAGGGCAGAGACGTGGAGGATGACAGTCAAAACGATAAGAAAGTTGCAATCATATGTCAATCATTGTTTGCGTCGAATCCTGAAGATACGGTGGACAGACAAGATCACAAATGAAGAGCTATGGGAGCGGACAGGTCAAATTCCAATGGTCAAGCAAGTGAGGAAGAGAAAATGGGCGTGGGTAGGCCACACGCTGAGAAGACGTTCAAACAGCATTACGGGGCAAGCATTGCATTGGAACCCACAGGGAAAACGAAAGAGGGGCCGCCCCAAGAATAGCTGGAGAAGGGATACGGAAAAAGAGATGAAGATCCTCGGGAAGAACTGGAAGGAGCTGCAACAGTTGGCAGAAAAGAGACGTCTCTGGAAGCTTTTTGTTGATGGCCCATGCTCCAACTTGGAGCCAAGGGCTTAACTAACTAACTAACAGATCAATAACAACAACACCAACAGAGGGTGGTCCATCTGTGATGATGATATTGTGTCCGCTCTACTATAAAATGCCCCATCTAAAAAGTTACAATTACGACCATAGGCTAAGAGGCATGTCCAGAGGGTTGTATTTAGCCCACTTACATTTTATTACCCCAAACTTTCCTGTTCACAACTTAATGCCCAGCCGGGCTCATCAAACACACACACACACACACACAGTGGGAACTTGTTTTGTAAACTTGGTTTTCATGCAGATTTTTATAGGCAATTATTTTGCTAATTACCTGATAGTTCTATGGCTACCAACCCAGCTCCATCTGAATGATTCGCGTATAAGTCAAGGACAAGTTTTAGGTCTTAAAAGGTCTAATTATATACATTGTACAAATAAATACGGGAACTGGAATTACACCTGCAACACTCATGATAGAGCTGAATCCCAACAGTATGTTGAAGATCCTGCCTGCCTTTCTTGATGTCACGGGATGTATTTGTATTTGGAAGGCTGTTTGGATGAATTTCATATATCTTCTGTTCAATCTTTGGCTGCGCGATGACAAACTTTAACTTCTTGAGGAGTTCTCAAACTTCTTAAGTGCCCTCTGCTACTGATCACTTTCATCTGTTACAATTAAAGATTTTCCATTGCTTGCCTCTTCTCCTGTTTGAATCCAGCTATTTAACATATTTCTTGCTGCTAAAATATGTTTGCAGGGAATTGCAGCTGAGAAAAGGGAAGCAAAAGCAGAAAAGGAAGAAGCTGACAAATACCATAAGCTAAATCAAGAACTGGTAAACTTGCAGATTTCTAGGCAGTGGCTATAATTATTTTGACTGTTCTCATCAATCTCCAGTGAAGTCCAATCAAGTC
>NC_090891.1:12031182-12078682 GCF_036669925.1 Montipora capricornis | reverse complement strand
ATCGCATCGCTTCTGGCCTTCAAAACAAATCAAACCAGGAACAGGTTGGAACATTTCTTTATGCAACGGGGGATTGTGCAGATGACATCGTCAAAACGTTAAGCATAAACGAAGCAACCACTTCCTTCGACAAAGTCAAAAGTGCCCTAAATGGCTATTTTGCAGCTCGCCGCAATATTATCGTTGAACAAGCCTGGTTCAATTGACGAAGACAAAACCCCGGTGAATCTGTGGACACCTTTATTCAAGATTTATACTGCGTCGCCGAAAATTGTGATTACGGAACTCTGTGACCCAATTCCCAGTCCCTTCCGACGTCTCGGAGATACAGCGATTCATGGGAATGGTCAACGACCTTGGAAAATCTATTCCCAACCTGGCTGACCTCAGTGACCCCCTTCGTTAATTATTACGCAAAGACAGTGTTTGGGTTTGGGCTGCACCCCAGCAAAAAGCCTTTGAGCAGATCAAGCAAGTGTTAGTGTCACCGACAGTCCTGGCACATTACGATCCAAACCATCCAATGATCATTTCAGTGGATGCTTCCAACACAGGAATTGGTGCAGTCTTATTTCAAGTTCAGGATGATGGAGAGCGCTGCCCGGTGTGTTAAGCGTCAAGATCTCTCAGTGACACAGAGAAACGTTATGCCGTAATTGAAAAGGAAGCCCTCGCGACAACATGGGCTAGTGAGAGGTTCTCTGATTATGTGCACGGCATCCCTTTCACCCTAGAAACAGACCACAAACCGCTTACTGTACTCCTGAATTCATCAGAGCTCTCAAATCCTGCGATTCCGCCTGAGACTTATGAGATACAGCTATCAAGTTCAATAGGTGCCAGGAAAACATCAAGTTACCGCAGATACACTCTCACATGCTCCAGCTGGCCTACCAGGAATAGAAGATTAGCCGCTTGTTAAAGAAGTAGAGGCCTTTTCAACTCAGACCACTTCCTATCTCCCAGCTACGCCCAACCGACTACAGAAGATTAGGGATGCGCAGAAGGTAGATAAAGAATGCTCCCTTTTAAGATCGTATTGCCTTCACGGATGGCCTCCTTACTTGCCTTATCAGCCATTACTACGCCCATATTGGGAGAACAGAAGCCACCTCATGATTGTTGATGACTTACTCCTGTACGATGATCGTATAGTAATTCCGAGGAGTATGCGACTACAAATCCTCGACTGCATTCATACTGGTCACCTACAATCATAGACAAAAGTAGTTGGGAAGGTTATGTAAATAAAAATAAATAACTGATCTGCTAATCGCCCTTCTCGCAGTCGGAGACTGAATTACTAAGGGTGCAGCTCCACGAGGTCGGACCGAAGGAGCTGTGCTGCCGGCTAGGCGCTCTGCCCTTGAACACGACCCATGTATGACCTCGGAGCACAGCACCACAGCCTGATGGAATAGGCCGGGAGTCTATTTTGAGGAGGGAGGAAAACCGGAGTAACCGGAGAAAAACCCTGGGAGTCAGATTGAGATGGACTGAAACTCAGCCCACTTGCAACCTCAAGGCCACAGTTGAACCTGGGTCGCAGAGGTGGGAGGCACAGTTGATGACCACTAAACCACCCTGACTCCCCACGAGAACCACACCAGAGCTGTATTTCAACCTGCTTCTGTTAAAGGTCAAAAGAAATAGTTTCACTTCCTCTTACATAGCCCCCCTCCCCCCTGTTCAATGTTGGAAGGTAACTCAACAATTTCCCATTGAAACCATTCAGTTTTGCACAACATTGAAGGAGGGGGGAAGGGAGAGAAGCAATGAAGGCTTCAAAAGTGCTAACCTTCCCAACAGTTTTGTCTAGGATTGTAGTCATGACTAAGTGTAGATCCAGAGCACGCACTTCTGTGTGGTGGCCAGGACTCTCCACACAAAGTGGTGAGTTGATCACCCGATGCCACACGTGCCAAGGAACAACCAACGCCCAGAGAACCACATTCAGTTATAAAAGCTCTCAGGGAGGTTTTCGCCACACATGGAATCCCAGATGTCATTATGTCAGACCACGGGCCACATTATAGCGCAGAGACCTTTCGACAGTTTGCCGAAGCATATCATTTCACACATGTTACTAGTTCGCCAAAATACCCCAGGTGAACAGCGAAGTTGAAAGAGCCATTTTCACAGCGAAGTCTATACTAAGAAAAAACGAAGACATCTTCAGCGCCCTCTTGACTTACAGATCAACTCCTCTACAGAATGGCTACTCACCTATTGAACTACTGATGGGACGTCGCCTGCAAACACAGCTACCAACTCTTCCAACCCACTTGTATCCTAATGTGCAGATAACAGATCGCCAGTTGGTGGAAGAAAAGGAAAGCTTGTATCGATTTAACCAACAGCGCAACTTTGACAGGCGTCACAGAGCAAAGGAACTGCCAACACTTGAACTGGGTGGCCGAGTTTGGATAAGTTTTCCCTGTCACCAGGCCATACCGATCTTGATCTCTTATCCAAACTGGGCCACCCAGTTCAAGTGTTGGCAGTCCAAGCCCTGCCGTCCTGACAACTTGGTCAGGAAGAGCTGTGAGACCTCCAGAACGCTTGAATCTTTAGTTGAACATTGAACTGTGTGTGCCTCAGTGCTTCACATGAACATTTTGATTTGTTGTTATCATTCCTGTTGTTTTTCCTTAGCTTTCCCTTTTGTGGGGGGATGTAGGATTAGGCATTGCATGCTGGGATCGATAGGTCGGCATCTTGAATAAACCTCTTGCTCGCTTGCGTTACTCGATCGAAGTCTCCTTTCTTGTTCGCCTGATACTATAGATGGTGAACCAGTCGAAACAGAAACTAAAGGAAACACAAGGTCAATTTTTATCATAATGTGACCAGTCTTTTAAAAATGTAACATGCTGCAAGGGATGAGGCTTTTTAGTCTTGAGTAATGTGAATAACCACTGATGTTGCACGGTTTAATGTCAATGCTTAATTTAGATGTCCTTGATCTGGATTATATAATCGCAGTTATAGGATTAAATGACCAAATGAATAGTAAGATACTAAACAGGAAGTGTTAAAATCTGAATGATGAAGCGGCAACTGAAACGGTGTCACTTTATTCTAAATGATAGGTACATGGTGTGAAGAATTCGTGTAGAAAACTCTTGTGGTGACAAAATTAAAATTCGGAAATGTTGAGAGTATCTGCAACAATGCAGCTACTCAAACCAAAGGATTTTCCTTGTTGTGATAAGATAATTTAGTCACTTTCGGCTCCTTTGCTTGATTACACAGCATGTGATGTGTGAAGCACTGTGACATATGGCGAGAGTACTAGCACTCACAAGTATTTTAGTATTTTGCAATTATTCCCTCTTGTTCTCAATAAACTATTCGGGCGAAATATAATTGATTGCTTTGATCCTTCTCACACAAAAAATGAAGCACTACACTGATACACCATAACTTTTACTTCGCGCGATGCTTGCTACTAACATGTCTATAAAGGTATGACACACCGTGACAGTTCTGTGTTCGTATACGTCATCATTACCCAAGACTGACTTGCGGGCATTTGGTTTAAAAACGTCATAATTACCCGATTATTCTGTATATACCATATAGATATCCCAAAAGACAAGCTCAGCTCATTTCTTGCTTCAATGGTAATGCCTTGGGACACTGCAGCTGACAGAACAAAACGTCACTACGTCCGTAAAGCTAAACAGGTCGTTTTTGCAACTCTTAAGGAAATTGCGCCCTCAAGTCCGGAGATGCTTTCTAAAGCAATAGAAGCAAGCTTAAAAAAGGGAGATGCTGATGACATAGATTCTGCTCTATTAGAGGCTGTAGTGGAATCATGTGAAAACTCAAATCACTGGAGGACCCGAAGACAAATACTCTCTGTCATAGCAGATAAAGTTAGCTTTTCAACACTTCAAAAGTGGATCCCTGATTTAACCAGGTACAGATACAACATAGCACGTCATCATAGTTTGCTCCATGGTAGAGGTTTCACGACAAAAGAATACAAGAATCCAGGTTGCTCCCTAAAAACTCGACCACTTTTTAACATTTATTAGAAGCGGTCGTGCAAGATATGCCGTTTGGTGAACAGACATTAAGGCTCTCCTCAAAAACGGAGCTGAAGATCCGCTATGTTATCAGGACATCTGTCCCTGAACAGACTGTAAAGCAATATCAAAGCTATTGCAAAGAAACAGGCTTCACACCCATGAGCCGGAGCAGTCTTTTAAGAATTCTTGGCATAGGTTCAGCGTCATTGCAAGGGCTAGATTATGTTTCTTCAGAAGGAGCTAAGGCCTTTGATGGCATAGCTGAAGTGGTTGATAAGCTTGGAGACAACTATCAAGGTGGGATGTCATGGTCTAAGGAATTGATAAGGAAGCTTACACTGATGAAGAGGTACCGGTACTTGAAAGGAGACTTCAAAGTAAGGATAACTATAGCTTGTTACATCCGTTTAGACTATGAAAGGTATATTGAATTAACTGAAGATATATCGCTAATATGTATTCATATTTGTACTCCATAGGTCCATGTATCACAGAGTTCAAGAGTTCCAGATCACTGTCGACCATATGCTCTCAGTTATTCAAGTAATCCTGATTTCATGCAAAGCTGTGAGCATCCCCATGACTTAGCATGCGACAGATGTAACTTGCTTCCTGCTATCTGTCAAGACATCGAATCTGTATTGGAGACGATCGAGATTCCTCTTGATGAAAGGGAAGAGCTGAAGTACATAATAACACAGTCAAGGAGAAACATTGAAGCATGCAAGGTCCACCTACTCTGTTAACCAGGATGAAGCTCTCTTAGATGTTTCGAATGGTTTAAAAGAGCAAGAGGTGCTAGTTGTTCTGGACTGGGCAATGAAGTTTCTTCCCAGAAAGTATCGCAAGAGTCAGGCTGACTGGTACGGCAAGCGCGGAATTTCATGGCACATTAGTGTAGCAACGCGAAAATGGAAAAGAGAGATTGAAATGCTTACACTGATACACGTGTTTCAAAGTTGTTCCCAAGACAGCATCGCTGTTTTGGCTGCAATAGAAGATGCAGTAAAACAACTGAAAGAAGAAATGCAGGACATCAATTCAATCATCTTCAGGCAAGAGAATGCTGGCTGTTACCACAGTGCTGTGACCATGCTGGGTCTACAACAACTCGCTTGCCAACACAATGTTGCCCTGAGAATGGATTTTTCAGATCCCCAAGGTGGGAAAGGTCCTTGTGCCACGGTCAAAAGTCACATGAGAACGTTTCTGAATTCTGGGAATGACATTGAGACAGTCAAGCAGATGAAGACCACAATAGATTCTGGTCGAGGTATACGTGGTGTGCATGTCAAACTATGTGGGCTAGACTGCCCGCATAAATGGGGTCATACACTTATTTGGGAAGGTGTGAGTTTCGTCAACAATGTCAGGTATGAAAAGAAGGGGATGAGAGTCTCGAGAGCCTATGGAATTGGCAAAGGGAAATTTCTGCCTTGCAGTGACTTTCAAGATCTTGATAACTTCTCCATGCCTCATCTTACAGTGATTAAAGATACCTACCATCCCAAACGGCCATTTAGTCCTATTAGGGCACGCGAGAGCTCTGCTAAAGAAAGTAGCGCCACTGTACTGCCAGATCCTGAATACGAAGACAGCAATGCAGAAGAGCATGGCAACACTGTTGGTCTTTTCACTTGCACAGAAGAAGGATGTATGAAAAGCTTCAAGCGCTTCTCCTCCCTTCAGAACCACTTAGATGTTTGGAAGCACAATTACATCTTAGAGCAAGAAACATTTCTTGACAAGGTGATGGTGAAGTATGCATAAACGCTTGAACAGGGTGCATCTTCTCTTGAAAGTCTGTTGTTCGAATGTGCCTCAACGGCTCCATCTGTTGTCACTCCAGTTTTACAAGGATGGGCCTTGAAGTTTGCTGAAACAACTCGTCAACGCTTGACTAAAGAGCAAAAGAAGTACCTCACCGATATGTGTCTTATAGGTGAGTGAACAGGCAGAAAGTCAAATCTTGATGAAGTTCCTAAGTCAATGAGGAAAGCACAAAGTCCCAAAGGCACTCTTCTATTTCAAGCTGAGGACTATCTTTCTCCCAAACAGATCACAAGCTTTTTCTCCAGGTTATCCAAGAAGTCTGTTTTGAATGTGCCCGACATTGTTAGCCAGGAAGAAGAGGGGGAGGGAAGATTTGACCATGAGCAGAAAAACGTTTATTCGCATCTAAATCATTACATTGTCCCCTGTGATTTTATATTGCCCTAAGATTCACTCAATACAGTTAGGGGTGGGTGTCTTAAGATAAAACAGTTTGAATTTTGGATTTTTTTTACAATGCATGAACTAAAATGACTCCTGAGAAACTTGTCATGTTCAAGAAAACACTATTTGATCAGCCAAAATAATACTGGTTAAAGAAAATTAATCTGCTCGTGACATCCTTAAAAAGCTAAAAAATTGAAAGAAAGTAAACACAATTTTGTGGGCTGTTATCTTTGTCACCTAGAAAACGTACATTGAAAATATCAATGTTTTTCAGCTCGATAGCATTCCTTTGTTTAATTACTAAAACTGACTACGTTTTGGATGTGAGCTTTTGTCAGCAAAGCGAAGGAAGCCTTTAAAATAAATTGACTCCATATGTTTCCACTCTCTTCAGGCCACTTCCAGCTGTATAACAACATCATGGCGTTTCTTGACAAAACTATGCAATTTTGTGAAGTACATTTTCCCGAATAACTTGCGTACGGGATATCCCACTCCTTTGACATATTATTTCCTTTTAACTCTTCCATAATATCTCAATTTCGTGACTTTATTTATTGACTGGTTGGTGATGTTTATTTGTTGATTGTGTGACGTTGTTTATTGGATTAGTGTCAAGATTTGAGGTAACACAGTTCAAAAGGTTAAGAGGAAGAACAATAGTCATGCTACCAAAATACGTTAGAAGTTTAACAGCAGAGGTAGGAACTGTCTTTTTATGCCATCGTTTTGAAGTTTCTTGTCGTCTTAGAGGCATTCTGAGGTGTAGTTCGGAGGCTATTAATAGCCCACTTGATTACCTTCGGAGGTCGCAAATATGCAAATATCCTTCAAATTAGAAGTGGTGTAGCATTAAACACAAACATTTGCCCAGAGATATTTTTTCGATCATTTGAAAGGGTATTTATCTGCCTTTTAATGAGCGGAGTTTCAAGCGATTCAAAGGTTAAGCACATTCATAAACAAACGCTTTGCAAGAGGTACTTTTTTGATTAAAAATATAGCCCTAAATAAAAAAATTGTCTCGAAAGGAAGTAATTAAATAACCCATATCAAATTGACACAAACAACAAAGGAAAGGTCACTCACACGATTTTTTCTGTTTTAAGGTCGATTAAATGCATGGTTTGCCGATGAGAGTCTGCCGAAGTTGGGTTAAAATTCAGTGTCAAGATGGTCGCTTCTGTAGCGTCGTCCAAATTTGCACATTTCTCAATAATTACACAGTATTTGAGGAAACCAACTGCATAGCAACTCTTAGGACTAATTACCTTACCAAACTACAAAGTTCGAGCGAAATCGATTTTTTGAGGTTTGCCGCAATTTTTCGAATTTGTTTGATCAATGCTGACATTCACTCTTAAGGGTGTCTTTGTATCTGAGCTTTCCCTGTTGGTCTTCCTTCTGATCTCTTCACATTAGATAGTGCAACTGGCCCCAACTTTTCTGGGGTGTCACCCTTTAATTTCATTGACTGGTTAGTGGAAGCAAAATTAATATATCTGTAAACTCAGGAGAAATGATCTTGAAATACTCACAAATTTGCAAAAAGAAGTTTTTTTTGAAGTGTGTGATCCCTTCAATAGATTTTTGTTTATCTCAGTCTTTGAAGACTTAATTAGGAAAGAAGGGACTGCACTCAGTAACTAACTCTTGTAGAATTTTCAGTTCTGCCAGCGTTAGGAAGTTTTAATAATAACAAAGGTTTATTGACACCAAACTTGCAGTGAAAACTGAATTACATTGGCTTATAACTATGAAATATAAAAATTCGTGATAAAACTGGATCTGCACAAAATATATATAAAATGTAGATAAATTTATGAAGTACTAGAAATTACAAATAGACGTTGGGTAAATGATTTCCTAAAACGATCTGTCTTATAAAGAGATTCTATGAAAGGACATTTGTTTCTTAAGAAGTATGTGGTGTTCGCATGAAACGCAGGTGGTACAGTTTACGATCAGGTTCTTCAACTATGTTCCTAAAAAGTTTTCCACATGAAACGTGTCTTTGGGTGGCGAGAGATGGTACACTAGAAACTGCAAGTCTGTTATTATAGGATAGTCCAGGACTGAGGATTATTGAGAGGGCTTGTTTGTGAATCCTGTTCGATGTCATCACTTAGGTACATGGGTAATGCATAATGAAAAACTGGTGATGCATACTTGAGCACACTGCGGATGCATGTACAATAAAAATTAATCATATTAGCGGTAGAAACGTTGGCATGTTTGAGTTGCCTTAAAAAGTACATGCGTTTAGATGCTTTTTTGATTATGTAGTCCGTATGATGGTTCCATTTTAGGTCATCACTAATAATGATCCTCAAATTTTTCACATTCATGACAAGTTCAAGTTCTTTTTGTTGTTAATAGTCTCGGGACAACACTGAGTTTTGATTTTAGAAAACTGTATTCTCATTTCTTTGCACTTATCTTCGTTTAAAGAGAAGTTAAGGCCCTTAGACCGAGAGTGTATTACGTCAATGGCTAAGTGCATGTCACTTTTTGTCCCTTTTGCGACTGTTTTGATCACTCCACAAGGCTGTGCTCTAAGAAAAATTTAAGGGAGCCCTTCGGGATCCCAACTATACCAGCTTGGGTGCCCAGGCCTAAAAGTTAGTCGCCCAAACCAATTAATTAATTAATCAGTTAAGTGTGGAAACAGATAAGAGAACGTTTGTTAATGCGTTTTAAGTGTATTTTCAATTTTTGTTAAATTCTCGCAAACTGAATGGAAAAGTATTCAGACACCTTTAGAAAATTTGATAGTTGCATAGTTGTATAGTTTCAAGTGCCACAACAGTAAAGGCAGTCAGTATCTTCTTTTCCAATGTACTATCATGGAGACTAATAGCCTTGTTCAGGTACTTGACCAACAGGGTCTCTTGTGGCTGTCAATGAGCTTCAAAGGCTGTAACGCAGCTCGCGTGAGTTTGACTTTTTTCATGTTTCTTCTGACTTTCAATCTTCAACACTTTAGTTCCAGTCTTGTTGGAAATATCAGTGTCGAAAGACGACAATGGTTGTTTTGAACAGACATCGCAGAACAAAGAAGGGACATAAGAACTGGGTGGCTGCAATTGAGGGTATGGATGTGAGAGGTCGTACAGTACATCTGAGGAAAGACGTTGCATGTTGATCCTCAACCATGGAAACAAGGAAAGCCAATTCCACTGGAATTTTCGTACTCTGATTTCTTCATAGCTGTTTGACTTCACTTTCACCAAGTCATCAGGGGATTTAGAGAAGACGTGTGGTGATGGAACATCAGGGGGTCTTGGAGGAAAGCAGTTTTTCTTCTCTTCGCATACAGCACTCTCACTGCAAGACGGATCTTCTTTCCTGGTCTTCTTTAATGAGCTCGATTTCCTTAGAAAACCAAATTGCTCCAAACACCCTCTTTTGGTGCCCTTCGAGTAAATGATGCCTTTGTCACTTGATTGTCTAATCTTTTTCTTGCCTTCTTCAGGAACCACTGCTGCTTTCTTATGTAGATCTGTCTGGTCTTCGATGCATTTGATTGGTGCGTTAGCACCAAGATGGAGATTTACGTTTACAAATTTTGGGTTGGGCTCATCTTTGCAGTCTGTGTCGCTATCATTACAACGACCTGCTTCAACTGAGTACAGAGGGACGAAGTGATTTGGAACGTACCTTGCTCCGGGTCTGTTATCACTCCCTTGTTGCGACCAAAGCAAGAAGACTGGTTCTCCAGAGAATTCAGCCATCCGAGGGTAGATAATACCGTGAACAAAGTCTCGTGTCCATGATGGACAGTTTGGATAGGTAGAGAACACAGGTCTAGCTAAAACTGCTGACGGAGCTGCAACATGAAAATATCCACTTCATTATACATGCTCCCCTCTGGTTACTGGTTTGCTTGCTAGACGTGCTTCTGACAAGATAGCCACTCTCACATTTTGTTCGGTGTCGTGAAAAACACTGTTGCTACTTGTTGATAAACAAAGAGAAAAAATGGTGTTTGAATGACGACCACCAGAGGGAAAATAGGTGAATTTAGGATGCTGTGCATAAAAGTTTACATTCATGACACGTTCAAGGGCAACAAGCATTGCAGCAGTGTTGCATATGATTCATCGCCCACCAGTGTCAATGACACAGCGTTGTAAAGGCAGTGACCGTTTCCTGTCGTCCTCACTGCTTTATAGGTTTTCTTGTCATCTACAGGAAGGTCTTCTGGTGTCAAAGGGTTTCCCATTTTATCTTCTTCAAGACCCACGTGGGCGTTACAATCCAAACTGCAAATAAATGCTTTTGGTTTGCATATTTCCTTTCCAGGAAATAAACAAATGTTGCTCTTTTGGCGATCAGTGTTCATAATTTTATAAAATGCTAAAAAAGGGGCTTAAAACTGATCTAAAGTTAAAAAGGTTTCCCAAATTTTCGAACCATATCTCTGGTTCTTCTTCGGGGGACAATGAATCTAAAATTCAAAAATCACTGCTTCTTATTTTGGCTCCCAAGAGATCTTAACAGCGGCACATATGCCCTTGGGAACTCCATTCTTTCATTCACAGAGTTCTTATCGATGTTTGAGTGTAAAGACTCCAGAAAAATTCTGTGCTTGTAATTAGTTTCATTCCTTTCAAGAATTTGGCTGTAGCCTTGATGGATGTCATGCGTGGTTCTTTCGGCATGTTGTCGGATTGCCGACTCTTTACTCGTGGCACGCACGGGATCATGTTCCACTCTCCTCAAAGCCCAACACCATTTGCTCTCACCAATGTAGGAGAAATCGCAGTCTTTGCATTCAACCCTGTAAACGATGCCTGCTATTTTTTCTTCCAATGGACGGTCCTTTGGTTTTTTGAAGACAGAAGCAAGTGTGGGTATGGGCTTAAAAGCAGTCCTTATGTTGAAATGTTGCAGTGTGCGTTTTACCCTGTCCAATATCCCTTGAACATAGGGTACCAGGGCAAGGCCAGCCGGGTCAGGATGGTGGCTTTGTGGACCAGACCTTGGTTGGGCAGCATTTTCAATGAATTTGGTGGGATATCCATTGACCTGTAGGCTGTCCTAGATGTTGGATGTTTCCTCTGTTCTCAGGGCCTCGCTAGATGGGATGGTGTTTGCGCTGCGCATCAATGTGCTGACGACGGATCTCTTATGTTGTACAGGGTGGTGTGAATCAAATGCCAAGTACTTGTTGATATGGGTGGCTTTTCGGTATACTTGCACCTCAACCTCACCATTGGGGAGGGTGGATAGATTAGTATCCAGGAACGCGATGGTTGGTTTACCGTCTACGGGTGTGGCGTGCTCTACTGTGAACTGGATGTGCGGATTGACTGCATTAAGATGGCGATGGAAATTGTCAAGCTTTGCCGACTTTATACACGCGTTTGAATCGTCAACATATCTGAACCACCAGCGGGGGGGAGCTGTGAATGTTGACAAAGCCTGAACCTCGACGTGTTCCATTACCAAGTCGGCGATGACTACGCTCACGGGTGAACCCATAGCGCAGCCGAAAATTTGGTAATACAGAGTCCCTTCATATGAAAAGAAGCTGTTGTACAGTACGATTTTCGTCAGCTCTACAATTTGATTTTTGGTTAGTTTTGTCTTGTCTTTCCAGGTGTGATTCGACTCCAGCTTGCTTTGGATGACTTTTAAGGCTAGATTGACAGGAATCGAACTGAACAGGGATACGACGTCGAAAGATAGAATTTCCTCGTCTGGTCTGACTGTCTGGGTCTGTGCGAAATCTGCGAATTCCTTTGAGTTCTTTATTGTGTCGCCATGATCTGAACGTAGGGGGCTGAGCAAATTCGCCAAATACTTGGAAACGTGGTAGGTAGGGGACCCGATACTGCTATTGATAGGTCTAAGGGGTATCGGTGTGGATGGACTGGCCAAGGTGTAGTGGTGGTCTTTTACTGTTAACTGGACTTTATGCACTTTTGGAAGGCGATAAAAAGCAGCCGCAACAGGATCACTGGGTTTGATTTTAAAATACTCTTTCTCCGTTAGGTTCCCCGACTTTTTTATGCTGTCGTTTTCTTTGAGTTTTTTCATCGCCTGTCGCTCACCTTGGCTCAAGTTGCAAGTTTTTGGCGCTTTTGCATTCTTTATGATGTTACAAATATCGCCCCTGACCTTGTCCTTGGCGTCTTGTGGTAGGTTCGATATTCCCTGCTCCACAGCGGTTAGAATCTCCTTAACCGGCACACTTCTAGGAGTGATTGCGAAGTTCATTCCTTTTCTGAGGAGTGATATCTCATTGGCTTCCAGGTCTCGGTCCGAAGCATTTACAACCCATCTTTTCTTTATTTATTCGTTTGTGTTGTCATTGACGGTTGGGTCGCCACGCTTTAGTTTTTGTTCGTGCCTTGCACGAGTTCTGTTTTCCTCCCGATGGTTTCGATGTAAGATGACTTCCCTTAGTGTGGCAAATTCTGTACTCAGTATTAAACCGAGTATTTCGTGTTGAATTCTTCCGATAGCGTGCTTAATTCTATTAAGTTTGTTGTGGCACATGCTGATCATAAGTCGTAGATAGCTCCAACCTGCAAGACGGGCGACCTCCGTGGCTTTTGGATGACTGATAGGTGGCTTCATTTGTAGAAAACTTGGAAGGACTTTTAATCATTTGCTCTTGTGGCAGAAGCGTAGATGGGACTTGTACCTTGTTTGCTTTGTAAAGTTTCTTTCCAGAACTCTGGCAAGGTGCAGCGTTCCTTTGCCGTAGGTGGTCTTGATGTGTTTAAAAATGTTGCTCTTTTGGCGATCAGTGTTCATAATTTGATAAAATGCTAAAAAAAGGGGCTTAAAACTGATCTAAAATTAAAAAGGTTTCCCAAATTTTCGAACCGTATCTCTGGTTCTTCTTCAGGGGACAATGAATCTAAAATTCAAAAATCACTGCTTCTTATTTTGGCTCCCAAGAGATCTTAACAGCGGCACATATACCCTTGGGAACTCCATTCTTTCATTCACAGAGTTCTTATCGATGTTTGAGTGTAAAGGCTCCAGAAAAATTCTGCGGTTGTAATTAGTTTCATTCCTTTCAAGAATTTGGCCGTAGCGTGGGTGGATGTCGTGCATGGTTCTTTTGGCATGTTGTCGGATTGCCGACTCTTTACTCACGGCACGCACGGGATCATGTTCCACTCTCCTCGAACCCCAACACCGTTTGCTCTCACCAATGTAGCTGGCATTGTTTACAGGGTTGAATGCAAAGACTGCTATTTCTTGTACATTAGTGAGAGCAAACGGTGCTGGGCTTCGAGGAGAGTGGAACATGATCCCACGCGTGCCGCGAGTAAAGAGTCAGCAATCCGACAACATGCCGAAAGAACCACGCACGACATCCATCCACGCTACGGCCAAATTCTTGAAAGGAATGAAACTAATTACAAGCGCAGAATTTTTCTGGAGTCTTTACACTCAAACATCGATCAGAACTCTGTGAATGAAAGAATGGAGTTCCCAAGGGCATATGTGCCGCTGTTAAGATCTCTTGGGAGCCAAAATAAGAAGCAGTGATTTTTGAATTTTAGATTCATTGTCCCCCGAAGAAGAACTAGAGATACGGTTCGAAAATTTGGGAAACCTTTTTAATTTTAGATCAGTTTAAGCCCGTTTTTTAGCATTTTATAAAATAAACAAATGCTTCTAACTGATCATCTTCCGAGTTACAGGCACTGTCCTTTATCTGGCAATCTAAGAGTTTAAACAAAGCTGCAAGATCTTCCAGTTCCATTGCTTTTGGAGGCTGCTCTACGCATCCTATGTTATTCACTGTTGGTATCCGCTATGTATGTGAGAAACAAAGCACATTTGTCATATGAAACTGGTCTAAGTTTCGCGCCAAAATAGTGCAAACAAAACGCGTGGTAAAAGAAGATTTCTGCAATTTTTTGCATTATAAATATAAGAGTTTAATTGGACTTGGTGTGCCTGAAAGATATGGAGGGCAAAGGCAAAAACACTGAGCTGTTATTTTCTTATTTTTCGACCTGAAATTAGAAGTAACAGAAATACCATGGATTCTCGTGTTAAAAATTGCAAATTATGTAATTCGTGAAGGCTGAAGTGTCAAAACAAAGAGCGCTGTTCCTTTGTTTACATTGGCTGTTTCTGTATGAATTTTACATGACTGATACAGCAGCAAGGAGCAATTCAAAGTTTGTTAGCCTTCAACCTTTTTTTAAAATTTCTCCAATCGCGCGTTTTGTCTATAAATTATTGCAAACTTCGTCAGTAAATTCAATACCAAAAATAGCAACAATTTCCGGACCACGAACGAACGAACGAAGCCTACACATTTTGTATTTTGGGACTTGTGTGAGGCTGCTTATCGTTACATAGTCTTTGTGGTAAGGAAAGTAAACTGAGGCCGAAGGTTGACAACGAGCAGGCGTAACGCAACATGAATATTTTTGAAAACCGCAGTAAAATGTGCATGAATGAGGACTGTTGTTTTGTTTTCAAATCTTTCAAACAAAGATCAACGCCTGGAACCGTCAGCCCATCAACAACGTCTGAGACTCTATTAAAATCAAAACCAGAAATAAACCATTTCATGAGAAGATTTTACCTTTGAGAAACTGCTGAGATATTTGCGTGCAGCTTGTCACATGCAAGTCATACGGTGTTGTTACATTTTAAAAAAAATCACCTTGAACGAATTGTTATTAAATAAGTCAACGAGAGTGCGACTGCTCTAGCTGTTTTGGGAAAGACTTTTTCTCGCCATGCTTCACTAAGATAATGAACCAGCACTAATGTGTTATAAACTTTCGTTTTTTTTATTGCACACGGGACTTCGCATGAAGGTGCCCGCTTGGGCGACCAATAATTTTACCTTGTCGCCCGATACCAAAAGTTAGTCGCCTCAGGCAACCGGGCGCCGCTAGAGCAAAGCCTTGCTCCATTTACAATGGACAAGGCAGATATATATGTTTGCCGAGTTACTCTGTCTTGCTTCTGGTATATGCATTAAAGATCAAGGGTAATATTTCTGTGGATTCTTTACAGAACCAATCAAAAGTAATTGGCAGTCATTCACTTTCAAATCTCACACCTTGAGCTCCTTCGCACTTCATTGTTGCAAGTTGAGATTGAATTTCAACTCACTTGTTGCCTCTTCTATACCTTGCATTGCTCTATTCTGTTTGTTAACAGCTAAAGAGAAATTTGTATATTTTTAATTAAACAATTAATCGTCACTCAGAATGTTGCATCAATCCCCAATTGATTAAAATTTTAAATAAATGCTCTTGAACCAAGTAAGGTTTTATCACACTGTACCAGAAAAAAACCTTTATTCCTTTGTTAGGAAATCTTATGAGAAAGCCAAAAGTGTTAACAAGAAACACCAAGCTGAGGTAATTCAATTATTATAATAAGGTTTTACTGTGTGAACAGAAAAACTTGGTTAATGGAAACTCTATACAAGTGGGCTATTTATAGCATAATGATTGTTATCAACAAAACGTTTATGTAGTGTTACAGCCAAAATTATTTACTTATTTCCTTTCTAGCTTTTCTAATTATTTAAGAAGTATTATTATGCGCTGAATTCACAGTGAACATTGTCTCAGTTTTTGTTCAACGATATTCACAGGGCCTGAGGTATTATATAGGTGATTATTTTAAAAATATGCATTTTCTTGAAAACGATAGTTTAATTTCTTCGTCTGCTACCTCTACAAAATGGCTTGTGGCTATTTGAAAAACTGCTCACCTCAAGTGCAACCAATCATTGCAGAGAATTTTCAGTATTCACCTATGTAATCATACTAATTATTGATTATTATCTTGTGGTTTTGTGGAATGACGATTAGGATTAACCAATCATACTGTTAGTAATGTTCTCTGCTGTCGTGTAGTCTGTTGCTTGAGGTCATCAAATCATTTACAGTAAAAGTCCATGATGTATAAGCCACACCTTTTTTCTCAAAATTCAAATAAAAAATTGGGGGTGTGCCTTATCTATGGAAACATCTGCGGTTGAAGTTTTCTATGTCACTGAATAAACATACAACAAACTGAAAGTACTTTGTTGTTGATCATTGCCTTTTTCGCTTTTTCTTGAGGAGCTGTTTGTCAACAATGTTTGTATCTTCAAGTGTTCATTTGCAATTCTTGCTCTCCATGAGTTCTTTCAAGCCATTAATTCATTTCACTTTACTCGAACAACTGAACATCAACCCACAGGGAATCTCCATTCCTCCACAAAACTGTTTGCTGCGGCAAATCACTTTGTCACAAATGTGAGAAAGTACCAAGATATTCATGAATAGTCGCAAGGCAAAAGGCCAATCATTTCATTGTGTTGCCTAGACTCATCTACACATTTCAAAGGTTGACACACATGTCATTACGGATGCAAGTTTTGTAGGGTTAGGTGCTGTTCTTGCCCAGAAAAAAGGGGGTGAATTCAGAGTGATTATGTATGCTAGTCACAACCTAACTGACGTAGTGCGCAGATATAGCCAAACTGAGGGAGAGGCAATAACGATCGTATGGGGCTGTGAGCGCTTTCGAACTTACCTGTACAAAATCAAGTTTTACCTTGTGACAGATCACAAACCATTGGAGGTTCTGTGCTCCAACAAGTCAAAACCCCCAACGTGCATCAAATGTTGGGTATTGCACATGCAAGAATTTGGTTACACAGTTAAATACAAGCCTGGCAGTGAGAACATAGCAGATGCCTTATCCAGATTGATTGGTCAAGAGGATCAGCAAGAGGGGAGAAAATAGATTGTTGCGGAGGAGTATGTAAGATCACTAGCCCAGCTACCCCAAAAGCCATGACCAAAATCACAGATGACGAAAATGAATGAAAATTGCACAAGCAGAAGGCAAAGATTGGAGGAAAGAGCTTCTTTGCTTCCTCACAAGCTATAGAACAGTGCCACACAGTGTCACTGGAGTCTGCTTGGCTGAGTCGTTTTTTTACCGCAAAATACTCACAAAGCTGCCAGACTAAGACTAAGGCAAAGATTTACACGGACACAAGAAGAGTTGCTGAACCCTGTGATCTTCGAGTGGAAGGCCAGGTGCTCCTAAAGCATAAAACGTCGAACAAGCTGTCCACCAAATTCCAACTTGAACCTTTTGAAATTGTCAAGAAAAGGGTCATATTCCCCGGAAAGTAGCCAAAGAGTTCAATACCATAGGAAAGTCACACAAAAAAAAAGAATTTTAATTCAAGAGAGGAGCAAACTGATTCAAGTGGTGACAACGAAGAAGAACACTGGGAGATCATGGTGATCTGGACAGAAGACCACAACAAAACAGCCAACTTCTGGATCGCTACAGCAAATGGGAGTAACAGTGAACAGTGATTATTTGTGGAGCTCCGCGCACACAGAGCGCCATAATTAAGAAAATATGGTAACCCATCACTGCAAGAAATTTTGGTATCTTAGCCATGACGTCATCGATCGTCCGTATGTACGTACATCCACCCCTAACAACCCACGTAACAATATCATGGGCTCAAGTTTAGAGCTCATCGAGGAGGCAATGCCCCAGTTGACACTCTAGCTACAATCATAGACAAAACTGTTGGGAAGGTTACCACTTTTGACGTCTTCTTTGCTTCTCTCCCCACCCCCCTGATTCAATGTTGTGCAAAACTAAATGCTTTTCGTAGGAAATTGTAGTGTTATCTTCCAACATTGAATAGGGGGGAGGGGGGCTTTATAAGAGAAGGAGAAAGTGCTTTTTTGCGCCTTAACAGAAGCGGGTTGAAAAACAGCTCTGGTGGGGTTCATGTATATAACCTTCCCAACTACTTTTGTCTAGGATTGTAGTTTACAGCATACATCTTTGATATTGGACGTCAATGTTATGGTCAATTGACACCTGTCAAAACAAGGTATCCGCTGACTAATTGTTTCAGTCTCCCCTCAGTTTCTAGAGCAGGTGATGATTGTTTTATAGTCAGCATCAATAATGGTTTGTAATGAGTGTAAAATTGAAAATAATTTAACAATCTCGAATTCGTCACTCACATGGAAATTTGTGTTCATGTTCACATTTCCTGTTTCTACTGTTCCTATTCATGGTTGCAGTGTAAGACCGCCAGTCAGTTTTCAAGATTACAAGACCTAAGAAAATTGCAAGACTTTCATTTTAAAGGACTTTTTGTTAGATTTTCTGTAATTATCTAGGTCACCGGGTTGTCATAGTGTAAGAGTGTCTGTGGTGCCAATTGTTGTACCCCGGCCGTATGGTTCGGATTTAACCAGTAAACCCTTGGATTAAACCAACGCACATTTACTGAAGTCTAATGGCGGACAATGCCTTACAATCCCTCTCTTGTTTGAAATAGATCCTGGACTGAAAACTAATGAAAACTAATTCTATTCTAGGTAACAATAATCTTTCTTAAAACAATAACTGGAATGAGAGCAATAGAGTGAAATGTTCGTAGTCCTCGCTGGGCTTATCCTTAAGGCATAACATTATTAAGTCCTCAATCGTGGTTTTCTGATGAAAATGGTAATGTTCTAGACCTGGTAGGTCTACATGCAGTGTCCTTGATAGAGTCGCGTTCTGCCGCACTCCTGACCACCGTCTGTGTACGAGTTTCTCCCGAATGTTCATCACTTTCATTTACACTTGGCTGTACTTGATGTTCAGTAGAACTAGGGGTGACTATTGCACCCATTTTGACTATTGCGATAGTGGTGATACTATTGCAATACTATTGTGATAGTGACATTTTAGTGTGACAATTAGTATTTCATTGAGATAAAAAGATATCTTTGATATAAATGCCCCATTCCATCTTCTCTGTACAATGCAAGTTATATAAAATTGAGAAAAAAATAAAAATCCACTGTTTTTCTGCATTTTTATTATGTAAATTGAACATAATAGTATGTCACAGAAATACCTATCAACGTCTCACTTCAGTCTTATTAACTTGAACTGTCAACAGCCGCCACAGCGCCATCATTTTCTTTTAAAAAACCAAAGTGGTTCCATACACAGGACTTCACTTTCTTGTTTGGAACAATTTCAAAAGGTTCTTCACAGACCATGTTTAGCTTTTGAGAAAAAGCCATAGAGCAACTAGAGGGGGGACAATAAAATGTTCTGCCACCATTTTGAATGCAGACAAGAGCCTGGAGGCGAATTTAGAAAACAAAAATGGCGGGCCATGTCAGGGAAGATTGTTTTGGCGTAAAATTGTCCCTTATACTTGGAATAATGAACAGCACAGACAGACGAGAAGAAAAGAGGAATTTCTTAATTTAAGGAAGATGCTTCAGGAGATCATTTAAAAACTATTGTAACTATCGATATTTTATGAAACTATCGATAGTTAAACTTGGTATTGATGTGTTGCTATCGGAACACTTACAATCATGATGCATTGATAGGTCGATGTATTGTTACACCCCTAAGTAGAACTGTTCGAGATAGGAGGTGATAAAGACGTCTCGCATTCAGGTGCATTACTCCGCTGATAGAATTTCTTTACATGGGTAGAATTTCTCTTATACTGGACACCATCAGGTGATTCCACCACTACACTGTTGCCTGACTTGTCCAGTACACGGTATGGTTCCGGCCTGAAAGTTGGCGTCAACTTGTTTTTCCGCTTGTGTCTAAACAATACCGTGTCACCTTCTTTCACATCACTTGGGGGCACAGCGTTTCTCATCAGCATACAGCTTTCCTTTCTCCTTGGTTTCATTGTCTCTATCACCTACTTCTCGGTCATCCACTGGGAATTCTATAGGTACAGGTTCACAACTTTCTGCGGAACAGGAGTTCTGCGGGGCTTACTCCAGTTGTGCTGTGTGGAGGCGTTCTGTACATTATTAGGAAAGAGCCAATTTCTTCTTTCCAATTTCTCTTCTCTATTTGTGCAATCTTTATCCTCTTCAGTAGGGAGCGGTTCTGTGTTTCTACTTCTCCGTTGGCCTGAGGCCAAAGCGAAGTCAGTCGTCTGTGTCCAATGCGCTCTTCTTCAACAAATTTACAGAATTCTTCACTTATGAACTGAGGTCCATTGTCAGTAGTGATACTACTAACGGGCAGTCCATGGGTAAGGAATATCTTCCTTAGACTGGCAATGACCTTGTCAGCAGTTGTAGACCTCAAGACTTTTACTTCCATATAGCGACTGTAGTAGTCAACAACTACAAGGAGATGGTCTCCTGATGGCAGAGATGGCGTCATAAGGTCTGCTGAAATGTGTTGTCATGGACCTGAGGGCAGTTCCTGTCATGGACCTGAGGGCAGTTCAGAGGGGTTCTGGTGGCTTAGGCATACTGACCATCTGGCAGGGATAACAGGTCTTACAAAACACCTCTGCATCCTTGTCACACCCTGGCCACCAGACTTTGGTACGAAGTCTGCTCTTCATGGACACTATTCCTGGATGACCCTCGTGTGCAAGATGCAGAACTTGATAACGTAAACTAGAAGGGATGATGATCCGTGTTCCTCGCAGTACTAATTTTCCTATAATGGAGAGTTCATTTCTGATGAGCAGGTATTGCTTGTTCTCAAGTTTGTGCCACATTTCCATTTGCACACATTTGATTATGTTTGACAGTTCCTTGTCTGCATCTGAGGCACGCTTGATCTCTCGGGTAGACTTGAGGAATTGAATTTTCCGCTACGAATCTGACATACTCCTCTGCCTCAGAACTAAGGTCTGTACTTGCTTTGTTTCTTGTAAGACGAGACAGGGAATCAGCAATGTTTTCTTTCCCAGGTATGTGCCTGACAGTAAAACGATAGGGTTGGAGTCTCAACACCCAACGATTGACTCTCGCACTGGGTTGGGACTTCTTCGAGTAGATAAACTGTAGGGGCTTGTGATCTGTCAAGATTTCAAAATCAGCTCCATACAAGTACATGTGTAGCCTTTCACATGCCCACACGATCCCCTGAGCCTCTTCCTCGGTCTGTGAATGACGGTCTGTGAATAACGTTTTCGGTCAAGCTCCTGCTGGCATAGCAAATCACTCTTTCTTCACCATTTTGTTCTTGTACTAGGATAGCACCAAGGCCAACTGGGCTGGCGTCAGTTATGACACGGGTTTTTGCGGCACTGTCAAAGTAACCCAAGGTTTCTGTTTTGGCCAACCTCTTCTTTAGCTCATTAAATGCTGCTTCTTGTTCTTTTCCCCAGGAGAAATGAACATCTTTTCTTGTGAGTCTCCTGAGAGGTTCTGATACTGTCGCGAGATCAGTGATGAACCTTGCATAGACGTTCACTAAACTTAAGAAGCTACGTACTTCTGCTACTGACTCTGGTTGTCTGGCTTCTGCAACTGCTTCAACTTTTGCTTGGGATGGTCCTATCCCTCGTGTGGAAAGTAAGTGACCCATAAACTCAAGCTCAGACATGCGAAATTTGCACTTCTCTTTGTTCAGCGTTAGGCCTCTGTTCTGGATTCTCTCCATGGTCTCTTCAAGTCGCTTGTCATGCTCTTCAGTTGTTTGACCATGCACAATAAGGTCATCATGTATGTTTCTCACTCCATCACAGCCTTGTAAGACTTGCTGAATTGCTCTCTGATACATTTCAGGTGCACAGCTGACTCCAAACATTAGTCTTTTGTACCTGAAAAGTCCTTTGTGAGTCGGAAACTTGGTAATCGGTCTGGAAGCCTCACTCAATTCCACTTGATGTCAAGTTTACTAAACACAGTACTACTGTTCAGGTCATGAAGAACTTCATCGACTGTCGGGATGGGGTGTTGTTCCCGTACAATAGCACCATTAGCCTATCTCATCTCAACACAGAGACGGATGTCGCCATTTGGTTTAAGCACAACAACTACAGGTGAAATCCAGGGTGTCGTACCCTCTGCTCTATCAATTACATCAAGATCTACAATCTCATTAAGTTTCTGTTATAACTTGTCCCTCATACTGAACGGCACACGATGCATAGGCTGTGCACCTGACTTAACATTCTGATCGATGGGAATATCCACCTGAAAATCCTTCAATTTTCCTAGCCCCTCGAAACATGATTTGTACTTGTCAAAGATATCTTCCTCTTTCAGAACATTAACTCTAACCTCCTCTCCAAGTCACAAGACATTCAGTTGTGTAGCTGTCTCTCTTCCTAGTAATGCTTGGCCTTTCCCTTCGATAACAATAAATTCTGCTTCTACAGTAACATTTCGTACAGTTACTGTTGCAATAAAACAACCAGCTGTTTTCAACAGTTCAGCACTTCTGTATGGGTACAGTTTCTTATTGGATTTCATAGACACACACTTCACTTTATTCTGCTTTAACTCTTCCCACAACTTGCGGTCAATCACATTACAGCTAGCTGCCGAGTCGACAATCATGGCAACATTCGGTACACCACCAACATTCACCTGGACCATAGGCTGTTTCCCATCAACAACGGTAAACGCATACTCACTATCTGGGCTATCCTCAGAGCCAATCTGATTTACTGATTGTTTGGTATCTCTTGGCCCTCTTGGCTTGAAAAGCTCCTGCTTGCCTGTCGCTAACTTCCATAGATCTTGCAGTATTTTGTAGCTGTTCTAAGGTCAGTTCTCCTCCTTTCTCCAGAAGTTTCCTTCGCAGACGACGAGACATACATTTTTCAATAACCCGATCACGAATATTTTCATCCTTCGCATCGCCGAATTTGCAGTATTCTGCTCTTTCACAAAGCCTTGTGATAAACTGATCAACGCTTTCAGTAGGTAACTGAGCCATAGTCCAAAATAGGTGTCTCTCGTAGGGGACATTGGCTTGGGTCATGAAGTATTGATCAAGTTGTTCCATCGCTACTGTGTGAACGGTTTCACCTTCGCCAGGTTCTCGAGCTTCCAGAAACGTATGGTAAACATCTTGCATTTGTGGTCCTCCACAGTGAAGAAGAGCTTTCGTTTGTGTTGCGTTTTGCACTCCTTTTCCAACGACGAATAATTCGAATGATCGCTTCCATTTCTTCCATTGTGCTCCAACAGTTGTAGGATCCCCGTGAATATCAAGGTTAGATATTCCACCTAAATCAGTGGTAATTGCAACAGCCATTCTCAAGCTACAATACAGATCATTCAATCAGTGTTTATCCTTGTCGCCAGTTGTTGTCTCCCGTCCGGATTGTTTCGGATTTAACTAGTAAACCCTCGGATTAAACCAACGCACATTTACTCAACACTTTAATGGCAGACAACGTGTTCGTAACCAACCTCTTGCACGCATGCGCCAGTGGGTAATACACTACACCAATAGGCCTGGAGCGTGTACATAAATCACTAAAATAAAAAGGTCTATTGGAAGAGTGCTTGACTTTCAACAAAATGAGCGCCACAATCAGCAAAATTTGAGACACTGATGAATAATATAGCAGTTGCTATTTCCAAAACGATGGAATTACCTGGTAATAAATAACCTCGTCTAGGAGAGTAAATTTTTGACTTTGCAGAAACAATGGTCAACCTCTAGCTTTAGGCAATTGTGATCTTTGTGTTTAATTTGCACATTTCTTGTCACAGTTTATTAAAACTTGAAAGGAAAAAAAACCCAACTAACAAACACGAAAACCCCGTGTCTTGCCATCATTTTGACACATGTATCCTTTTGTTTCGCGAGTAAACACGTAAGGTTGGACCGGCGGTAACAAGAATTTCGGGCAATCAAGAAGAACAAGCTTGGATTTTCAGGATTAAAGGCAACTGTAGACTTACAGTAATCTGAAGCTTTGAGAACGGAAAATTACAATTACAATTACAATTTGGAAATAAAACGAAAACATAGAAAAATAGTGGAATTACATTTGTCCAAGCGTGTCCTCGTTAACATTGGCATTCATATAACAGACATAAAGCTGAAAAATCCTTCGTACATTCAATAAAATCTCACACTGTCCTTTTTTGTAATTGAAACCTCATAGTCAAGCACAAGGTCTTGCATAATCAGGGTTAATGTTCTTATCAATCATCGTCTCCGGAACACCCCCACCCCCCCCCCCTCCTTCCTAACCGCAATGGGGAAATCCCATTCTAACCTTCGGCCGGGTAAATGACACAGATCTTTGTAATGGGCCGGGTGTATGGTCCTGCAGCCATCTTTACTTGCACATTTCGTACGAGGCCATCTTCTCCGGGAAACAGCTGCAGGACTTTACCCCTATGCCATTTCTCTCATACTGCGTTTGGATCTGCTACCATGACGAAGTCACCAATGATTAGATTTCTGTTTTTCGCATTCCCTTTCTTTCTTGGCGTGTGGTAAGGAAGAACATCATGCGACCACCTCTTCCAGAAGGAGTTGACAATTTTTTGGCAAAACTCAACTCTGTGGCATGGGTTATCCGTGTGGCGAAATGGACCTTGTGGAACTCTAGGATGTCATTTGGACAAACATAAGTACCATGGTTGGGATTATTTGGAATTCTGCCAATTGGCCGTTCATTTACCAGGTTTGCCACTTCTAGTAACCAAGTGTAGAGCTCAAAAGGTGTGAGTGTGGTGTCTTCAATAACTTTCTTCAGGTTTGACTTCATCGTCTTGACCATCGCTTCAGAACAACCATTGTTATGTGGGGCAAGGGGGTAGTGAACTGCCATTTCATACCCCTGTTTGCACAGAATTCTTTGAGCTTTGTTTTGGCCAAACCTTCAATCAGCAGGCGTAGTTCTCGATTTCCTCCCAACATTTGAGAACCATTGTCAGAAATCATCAGTTTCGGGTAACCACGGTATGAAAATTATCTCCTTAAAACTCCATGGTACTTGCATCAGTAGTGAGTTCACAGTGAATCGCTCTTGAGTTGAGGCATGTGAATAGCACTTCATAGTGTTTGGCTGTCTTGTTTCTTCCAACCTTTACTTTGATGTGGCCAAAGTAGTCACACGATGTGTACAGAATACGGCGTGAATGGTTTGAGACGATAACTTGGAAGTTTGGCCATGAGCTGAGTCTCCACCTTTGCCTCCATTTCTCTGCAGACTGGCGCGTGACAACTTTAACTACCCAGTGCTTCCTTCTGAATTTGACAGTGGTTGTAATGTTGCGATTCCTGGATGGCCTGCTTGATGCACACTGCAGGCGACCAGCACTGATACCCAATGATCATGTGGCAAAAGAATGGCATGCTTTTCATTGTGCGATACGAGGGCAGGGTCGACACCTCCGCCAACTCGAACAATGCCTTTGTCGTCTATGAATGGTCTCAATGATTTAAAGCTTCCTGTGGCAATTCCTGGGGACAGGTCGGCTTGTGCTTTCTTTATCCAATATCCTTTGCATATTCGATTTCTTCAGCCTTCAGTGGGCCCACATGGACTTGCTTCTTTTCCTTGTCACGGCTGGATTTGGAGCGGACGTTGTGGCCGAAGCAAATGACATAGGCGGTCACTCTGAGCAGTTGTTTCCACGTTGAGAAATGTTGACATTTAACAACAGGTTTGGTGATAGCTGTGGCGCAGGCGACCTCAACCTTTCGTTTTTCTTTGCTGACTTCTTTTAAGTCTGCTTTTCCATCTTCTACAAGCCAGAGTTCTTCTTCTCACTGCTGGAAGTCAGGGCCATTAAACCATCTCCTCTTCATTCAGTCACTGGGGTGCCTTTCGTTAAGTCATTGGCGACATTCAGGAGTGTTGGGCAATGCAACCAATCTGAGGGCTTTGTATTGCACTGAATCTCACCCACTCGGCAGGAGGAAAGGGGTTTGTAGCTTCATTTTTCACCCTGAATCCATGGGAGTGCAACACGGCTTTCAGTCAATAATAGTACTTCCTAGACGACTTGCGATAACAGCAGCTTGCAATTCCAGATAAGGAATAATCAGTTCCTTTAAAGGCGCGACTCTGGACTTAGCAGCTACAAATGGTACTCCAAATTTGCCATCATTCAGGTTCCACTTTGGGTCGGCACATGCACCAAACGCTTTTCGTGAAGTATCGCAAAAGACGACCAATGAAGGATTGCCAATTGCATTAGGTGGCGTAAGACAACGCTCGAATTGGACACTGTTAAGTGCCATCATTTCTTCGAACAACTTCATCCATTTTCTTTTGACTTCAGGTGACACTTCATCGTCCCAACCGAGACCAAGCTGCCATAACTCTTGCATTGCAATCTTAGGCGTGATGAGGACTGCGGCTCCTGCTCCAACTGGATCGAATATGCCTGCCAGCTTGCTAAGAATGAGACGCTTTGTCACCTTTATGGGGATGAACAAGCCAGGGTCTCCCAAGGGCACGGTCTCTTTCGCTAATTCAATCTTGATCTTAAATGTGATTGCATCTTTCTCGGGAAGCGAGACAGTTTCTAATACTTTCTCTGCATGACTTTGGCCTCCAAGTACAGCTTCATTTGGTTCTTCTGTGGCATTCGCTTGCAAGCTGGAGATCGACTGCTGAACATGGAAACCACCCATTTCAAGCACTTCATCTACCTCTTTTGTAACACTTTAGCTTCTTCTGCATTCTTAACTGAGTCACATTGTCGTCTACGTACGTGTTGTTCAAGATTGCTTTGGCTGCTCTTTGTTTCCTTTCTTCTTTCATCTTTGCAGTCTTACGCATTGCTATAATAGCCATTGTTGGCGTTGGGCGATCTCCAAATGTAAGGGCAGTTAAACGTAAGTGTCTGGCTGACAGTTAAGTTCAAAATACCTCCATAGGAACCTGTCAACATGCTGATCGTCTTCGGGAATTTCAATCATGTCGTAGATCTTGACAGTGTCACTGCAAATAGCAACATATGATCTTCATCTCTTCTCTTTCTTGCGCTGACAGTTTCGAAGCTGTGCAAGTACATGGCAATACTGACACACCCATAGACTCTGTTTTCCAAAAGTCAATTAGGTCAACAGGTGGAGCAAGACTGACCATCTTCAGCGTTGGATCCAAAGATAACCCAACTGAGTGGGCTTCTGTGAGCGACTAAGCTGGTGTTTACTTTGCTTTCTCCTACATGGAAACGGGAGTAATTAATGGCAATTAGAAGAACTATGTGGCCAGCTTTCCTTTGGACTTCACTCACCACAAGTCCAAATATGCTCATCAGTGCAGACGCATCAATTTCTTCAACTTCGTTTGATATCTTGGGAATACCAACAACTTGAATCATTTGCACTGGTTAACCATTGACTGTACAGATGGGGACTTTGTAGTTTTTCGTAGCTTATTCTTCCTCTACACCGCCAACTTTAGTGATGAGAATCTTCACAGGTTTGCTTCTAGGCGCAAAGATTCTGCAAAACTGCTCCTTATTATAGATATTGTGCACCGCTGTCAGAGAAGATGCTTGCTTCAGTAAAGATGTCAATATTTGAGGGCATTTTGACAGATCCAGTTATCACCAGAAGTACCGGTAATGCTTTGCCTTTTTCTTGCAGAGAAAAAACTTGTACAGGACTAGAGTTTTCTGTATGAAGGAGTTTGTGATGGGGCCTCTTGCAGACTGTGCCGTCGCTTTTCTTTTCAGGACATTCTTTCTTGCGTAAGCAGTTCACGGTTGTATGGCCTTTGCCTTTCTTTAGACTAGAAAAGCGTGCTTTCTGTTCCTTGACAACTTCCTACCATTCATTAGGCGTCGTCATTTGGAATCCAGGGCACTGGTTGATATAATGACTCGCATTACACACATAGTACTGGCCAGAACTTTTGTTTCTGTTGACAACTTGAGAATCGTGAGCGTTTCCACCAGCACCAAGGGCGAAAAGAGGAACAAAGACTGCCGGTCTTTCGAATCACCACTCCTGAGCGAAGCCGACCTGTCATCTCTTTATCCATCCATCTCAGCAAATTTGTCATGGACGGCTCCAATTTCTGAACGTAATATGGCGTGCCCAAACTCTTAGGTCATCTCTTGGCATCTTTCTTTCTATCAGGGAATATGATATGATATGGTGCAATAAACGCTCCATGCATAAGAATTGCATGACAGGAAATGCTTTTCAGTCTTCCAGTGCAGTGAACAATCCACGGTGTTAAACAATACTCTATGATTAGAAGCATTATCCTGTATGGCAGTAGAGTAGAAATTCCCCTTTGCAGTCCTAACGAGATTCCTCACACACTCACACTGTTCAACAAATAAGTGATGATCAATGTGGAGTTTAGACTTGTGCCAGCACCAGCTTGCGATGTTGCTCTTCTTGCTTGCAATCTCCCCCAAGTACCAGGGAGCCAATGAACGCAAAATCAAGCAGCATCTCTTTAATGCTGCACTATATTGCTCACACAAATCAGTGACTGTACCACCCGGACCTCTTGCTTTTGGGACCCTGTAATCATAGCACTACTTGGTCTCGGAGCTGGCTGGCCCACAGTGGTAGTAGCCCTTGGATATCTTCTTCAATTGAGAGATCATCAATTTGGTCTTCTTTAGGAAGTCTGATCTAGCTGTAAATATTATGTACCAGTTAAATTATAGAAGCTTAGGGATTTCACATAGACTTTAACACTGATTGCAGATTAAAGAGCTTGAACGTGAACTGGAAGAAGTACGAAATACAGCTCAAAAATATGAAGAAGATGTTTCTGGATCAAGTCAAGAAGAGGATGTAGAACTCATGGACTCTCAGGTAAATTGTGTGTGTACATCATAAATCAAATGATTAAGTGATTTCTCCTTGGTTAGTCCAACAGAAAGAAAATATTTTTTCATGCATTGTGTACACATTAAACAAAATATCCAACCGCTTGTTTTACGAATTTCCACCCACAAACAATAAATACTTAAATACTTCATTCAGGAAAGTGTTCCTTTATTATTTGGGCATCTTTATTACAAAAGCATTTTGTACAGCCACAGATACAAACAGCGTTCACATGACCTCTCTTTCATAGCAGTAGGCATACTTATGAAAAGCATTTTGTTTTTATTGCTGAGCTATTTCTGCCTTTCAGTGTAGCACAATGAAATATGCTGCATTTGGGTACAGTTTTTAGAAAAGAATTTCTTCTAACTGAATGTAGTTCTCTTAGTTTGCGTGACTGAGGATTGATTTTTTTGGTGATTTTGATACATTTTTTCCTGTGTTTTAAGCTTGAACAGTATAACACATTGAAGGAGCAAGCAGGCAGAGAAACTGCAGCTCTGAAGCTACAGCTCGACAAGGTATGATGCCAGGCTGTTTCTCAAAAGAACGCTCAAATTTAAATTTAAATAAGAATTTGTAAATCTGACTAAAATCAGAAGTATATCAGTAATAATTATTGTGCATCCAGGGGCATAGCAGCCTTTAAGCTAGTAAGTCTGGGCTTACAAGCTTTTGGACATAGTTAGTTACTGAGAGAATATATCCTCATTTATGGACACATTGCTGGAGCCAATCGCACAAAAACAACAATCCTTTATTAAGGACACAACTGATTTTATCAGTTTCATAGAGCAACCAAAGAGAGGCCAAGATACAATTTTAGTATCAATGGAGAAGTCGAGTGTGCTTGTACACAAATATACCACAAGAAGAGGGAACGAACATAGTATGCAAGGCCTGCAAAGAGTTCCACAGATCCCTGTTTGCCAACATTTTCTTCGTGCAAATTGAAGCAAATTAAGTTAATACAGCAAAGTGATATCAAACCAGAAATATGGAAAAGATATATTGATGATATGTTCTCCCTTTGGGATAGCAATAAAACAGAGGTGGACCATTTTATTAAACAATCTAACAAATTCCACCCTGCCATTAAATTTACGGCCACATTATCAGAGAATGAAATCATTTTCCCCAACACAGTGGTGTTTAAAGGGGAGTGATTTAAAAACGAATCCATCCTGGATGTTAAAACTCATTACATGCCGACTGAAACCTTTCAATATACACATTTCATCTCATACCAGCCCCCAGGCGTAAAAAAATGGATACATTAAAGGTGAGGCAATGAGACTGCTTATATATAGGACTCTTCGAAAACAACATTTAAAGAGAGCCAAACGTACCAGTGGTTTCTTGATGTTTTACAGAGACCCTTTTGACCAATCACCTTTTAGCGAATCCCTTTAAAAATGGTATTGAAACCTGGTTTCACTAAACGTCAGTGTTTTATAAGTCTTGTTTTTCATGGAGGATCACCAGGGGTGTAGCTAGCTATTTTTGGTTTGTACGCCCATTCCGGTCAAGGAGTAAAAAATGGAATTATTAACAGTTGTAAAGTGACTTTTTCATGAATTTTTTTGGTTTGTACGCCCATTCCAGTCAAGGAGTAAAAAATAGAATTATTAACAGTTGTAAAGTGACTTTTTCATGAATTTTATTGTAACAAGGAACCATATCTTTAATGCCATCATATCTTAGTGATTCTTCATTACAAAAAGACGTTTTTCGTGAATTCACTGCAACTCTGGATGTCTAATGCTTACTGAGGTCAATATTTGAACACATTTTGACAACTTGGAGAGAATTGTAAGGCACATATCCCAGCGCTTCACAGGACAATCCTATCTTAACCCATTGACACCTCAAACGCCCGAGAACATCTGGCGTTAGACAGGATAAAACCTGGGTTAATATTTAAGAGAAATAGTGCAATGAATATCTTGTGTAATTTTAACTGAGCCAGACTTTAAACAACCGATAGTTTTCCCACTTGCTGTGGCTTAGGTATTCCACCAGAGTAGATGCTGCATTGCGTTCTTTTACTGATTACAAACAACATTGTTGGCAACTATTTTTTGTACACTATAGACTATTATGTTATCAATGGTGAAAAGTACGTATTTTTCTTAGCTACAACTGAAATATACTTTTCTGAAGAAACACTTTTTTCTTCTTTTGAATTGTAAGTTTCCGTTGTTGAAAACAACAATGATTTTCAACAAGCCATCAAAACGTGAAAAAACAGGTTTCCCATTCTTCCTTAGATCTTATGACAAACAAAAAACGGAATACCAACTAAGAATGTTTGGTGTCATGGAGAAATTCACCCTTCAGTCAAAACTTTAAATAATGAACAAAAAAACCATGAAAATACATAGGGAACACAAACCATAAGTTGAAAGGGAAGGAATCCTGTTTAAGTAGTGCCCCTAAGTTACTTTCTTGATGCGTTTTTTTGACTGGTTTTACAATGGTCTCGGAAGGGTCTCCAGAGACTTCAAAAAGGTGTCTAAAGGTTAGTCTCCATGAAGGCAGGTTTTGAAAGGTTTTGCAAATGACCTGGTACCCCTTAAAGTATATTTTTACCATTTGATGTCTTTTGCTGTGGAGAGTCACAATAATAATCATTGTCTTTTTCTTTGGGTTAACAATATTGAACCACTTCTTCAGATTGCTAGAGAGCAGAACTCTGAACAGGAATTACTAGATCAGTTAAAACAAAAGAAAGCTGATCTGTTAGCTCAGCAGAAACAAAAAAGAGACCAGAGGTTAGTATTTACTGTTGTTTGTAGCTTAAGATGAATATGTAGTTGCCTTTTTTTTTTTTTCAGTTATTTACAACATTATGGGCGATGACATTCCGAGGGAGTACAAGGGAATAGGCCATGAGGTCCCTTACATAGGCAGTGCCTCCTGGTCAGTGGCCACAAAAATTAGAAGAAAGACAGACTAGTATATTTTAACAGAATAATACTATAGAAATAAAAGAAATCTAAACGATAACAAAAATTAAGCTAACATGAAAAAAAAAGTAAAGGATTAACACATGCATTGAGAGGCAATGTTCGGTTGCCTGCAGATAGGGCAAATTATACGCCATGTACGGATATTTTCTGGATGGAAGGACTGAGTTTTAGGAGGCGCTCTTTGTAGTCAAGTTCCAGGCCACGCAGGATATAGTGTGTGGCTTGTTCGTTGCACTGCCTCCAAGGTGTGCATCAGGTTAAGGACGTTCGCGCTAATTGTTTGTGCGCAACGTTACTGCGCAGGTAACGCGACTGTAATATGTCACGTATTACTTCGAGCATTAGTGAAGTTGAGGTTTTAAAACCTTTGCAGAAACCTTGGACGATAAGTCTTGCACAGCGTTGGATCAGAGAAGATCGTGATCAGTCAAAATTGATTTAAACTATTTATGAAAGTCAAGTAGACTACTGCACGACTGATATTCGCGAGGTTTTATCAGTCGTGCACTAGTCTACTTGACTTCCATACAAATTTTTCAAGCATCAGTTAAAATAACATGGCGACAAAAACGCCGAGGAAAAAATTCCAGGCCGGCAAAAGAATGGCACATTTATTTCCGAATCATCATGAAACTTCAAAGAGAAGTGAGCGGGAGGATGGAAAAGCTCTGGAAAAGGTAGCTGATCGAGTAGACTAGAGGCTGAAAGTTTGGAAAACTAGCTAAACCTCAAGGACGAACCGTTGCGTAAATTTAATGGGGCTGTTTCTTTTTAATGTTTTTATTACCCTACGAACTTAAGTTCAAAGTGAATGCATTTTTTTAAAGTTCTTTTCCTTAACTTTCGTGAAAATTGAGCAGTATTTTCGTCCTCGTCGCTTGAATAGTGCGGACCTGCGTGGAAACAATCAGCGATTGTATTTCACAAAAAAACACTCCAGAGGATGAGCATGACGGCAATGGAGAGATACTATACAAAACACCAACCAAATGAAGATGACCCCTGCTTAAAACTTCGTTGCTATGCTCGAGAAAGGTTTTTTTTCGGTAAAAACCTTTCATCTCTTCAACGATCGATCCTCTCTTGGGTTCCAGTCCTTGCCCGACAGGTCACGCAAAAGCGTGACAAACGAACTTTTCCAAGAGCTTTGCAAAATCACATCGATTTTACTCGTTCAGATCATCGGTGACCCCTATTTTTTAAATCATGAATCACTTACTTTACTTACTATCTACAAAATATGATGAAATGAAAAAATTCTCACCGTAAGAAGTTATCTTTTTTTAACATTTTCTTTCCTCATGCCATCGAATTCCAGTAGTGGTTGCAACGGATAGAGGTTACGAAAACGCTCGTCGAGGATGAACTCTACTGTTCACAACATCCCTAGCGGCATACAATTATCTAAAAATCTCACTCCTAAAAACCTATGCACGGAAACTTTCACTCCAACAGTTTATTTTTATGATTTTCGATGGATGAGCAGATGAGCCTACATCTCGCTATTATGACCGATTTCTCGAAATTAAGGCATTTTTCCACTGCCATTTTCTCCGAAACAAAGTCGGTGACCCCCATTTTTTTTTTCATTTTTGGAGTAAGTACTTTATGACCTAACTCTAGGCGAGAAATGAAGAAAATCTCACCGTAGGAAGATTTTGGCGCGAACGTCCTTAAGTGAGCCAAGAAGAGTAAGAGCCCACACTTGGCCAGCAAAGGTCAAATATCCGAGGATCTTGTCTGCCTTAGAGACAATGTTATTCACATGCTCATTCCAGGAGAGATCTCGAGTTACCTGATCCCCAAGGTCTCGAGCACACTCTACCGTCCTTAAAGTGACACCGCGGAAATACCTTTTTGTGACGTCACAGTAACTGGTCAGTGGTAATCACCATCAGGTTGTTGAGTGCTTCGATGTATTCTTCGAGTTCGATGAAAGGATCGGAATTTTGCGTGGTTTAATACTTCTCGCTTTTTGTGATTTTGATTCTCTTAAGAGGGTTTTTGATACTCAAATCACGGCCGTAATGAATAATGGTATAGAATAGTCATTTTGTATGGAGTAGTGTGAAGTTTGTCGACTCGAAGTGACGAAGAGTCGATCGTGTTGCTTCAGTTTCCCTCGCCTCCTGAATTGTCAAAAACAGTGATGCGTATCGAGGCAAAGCAGAAGATTGGTTCTGTATGAAACTTTTGCAAGAAGTGTGAAGACTGGCTGGCTGGTTTTAAAGTGTAATTTGCATGAAGCGATGGAGGTAAGTCGGACTAATTCTTGTGTTGTAAAAATATTCACACTCTGACACTTTGCGCCGACATGTGGTACGTGCATGTTTATTTAGAAAAATTTTCCTACCTTAAAGACTCTCGCGTCAAAGAAATTTTGACAAGAATTTTGCCTTTAAAGACTGGCTTGTTTGCCCATTCAATCACCTCTCTGACTTTCAGCGCTTGTTGGAACGGCTGAAATCTTTTTTTTTTGTGGCTGCTGCCAGCAGTCAAAACAAAATATTAATGTGTTCATTTCATTCACCAGCAGTTTTAACAGCAAGTTGTCATTAAAGATTGAAGAAAGCTTGTTTAAGCCTATATAATGGTGATGTTTTCGAAGGGAGTAGAAATCGAAAATATTGTGACTTGTTTGCTGCGGCGAAGGCTGGACAAAGATTATTCAAGGCGATTCATGACCACTTGTAAATTGAAAATACTGAAAATACCGGTATATCCCGTTCGTTGACAATTTTTCCTTGTTTACAAGTGCTTTTAGATTTCCATTGCACGTTGATAGTGCATGCAAGTTTTTACAAACGATTAGTGACCGTTTGCTTCTGCATGTAACTGTTATAATTTTAAAATGCCCAACTACTGTATAAGGGGGCAATTAGTATGTATTTGCCCCCTTAGAATCCCATAATAGCTATTTCAAACAATGGATTTCAAAATGGCCGCTGTATCCGTAAAATGGCCTATGGGGGTTGCATCGACTTACATAAATAATCAACTGTTGTTTTTCTGCCATTCAGTTAATTTTTCAGATTAGCTATGCTTTGTTTTTACATTGTATGTGCTCAATGAATCATACACATCACATGCTTTGAATCATTATAAGGATAATATTATGATTCCCACAGCGATATTTTGGTGCGGTTCAAAACTATGCGGAGAAAGCAGAACTTAGCAAGTGCTCTTGGTATTCAAAAAGAAAATTGGGGGTAACCACGCATTTTTCAGGGATAATTAAGCTTCAATTTGGAAAAGAATGTCATACATTGCATTGTATTTTAAAGCTTTTTACAAATATTGTTGATTAATTATCTTCGAAAAATGTGTGGCTACCCCCAATTTTCTTTTTGGATTTCAATAACACTTGTTAAGATCTGCTTTTCCTGCATATTCAGTAAACCGCGCAAAAATACCTCTGTTTTAGTAGGCACCGTCCTTAATCTTGTCGACTTTCTCTTGAATGTTTTTAACAAACAGGGGTGACTTGAAATACTTGTGATACTTTTCCTTAGGCATTTCTAACTTGGAAGATTTGTCATCATCATCACTGTCATTGCCATCATGTTCTTCGGTCTCTTCAGTGCCATCATCATCAGCTCCATCAATACCAGACAAGAGTCCTTTGTTCCATTATTCAGACAGCTTCTGGATATCAGAAATCAAGTTGGGAAGACAGATGGTACATCCAAGGCTGTTGGGACCCTCATCAGACATGCACAGTGAATGAAATGTATGGCGACAGGACAGTTGCTGGATTGTTGCTTGAGACGGATGATGACAGGCTTCACGTATCTAGAACATCATAAATATCAAGTCTCATGCTCTAAGGGGACAGGCTTATAACCTGGGTGGCCTTATTATCAGAAGATTGTTGTCTAAACACAGGGATGGGCCTATTGCCTATTTATAACAAAAACCAGGTGGAGTTTTAACTAGGAAGTGTTATAAACAAGATTTTATAGTATCTTTATTTTCTTGCAATAACATGTACACAGATTCTTAATTAAGAATGTCATGTCTTCTGCCGTGGTCAGATGATCACATGCAACGTTGTGCCTCTTGTGAGTTTTTGTTTTTTCATCTCTAGCAAACCCCAACACCTTTCCAAGAGCCATTCCACTAGAAGACACTCCATGCAATTCCAAGAAGGTGGAACTTTCATCCATGAATTGCCATGTCTCTGATTTCTGATTATCATACCAAATAAGTTTGACACAGTTAAGCATAAATAAATACACGAACATTGTAAAACAGGAATGCATAAATTGTTAATCCAAAAGCGATGCTAAGCAAGGAAGTGAAAAGAAGCACATTGGAGTTGGGTGAGCTAGGCTTAGACAAAAATGTTAGAAATGTTTATAGACACAAACCAGCCCTGCCCCTACCTTATTTCATTGTATGGTATACATGGGATTGTCTGTCAACTGAATACTTTTTGTTTTACTTTTGAAAAAATTATTTAAATGGTATAATTTTTGTGTTAATATATAATTAATATTTTGTTGGATCTTGTTTTGTAATTTTTTGTGTGGCAAGTAAAAAAATAACAATAAATTACATATGTGAATTTGATCTTTTGAAAAAAATGTGAATGTTGTCGGCCTGCTGTGGAATCTGCAAGTAACCTACAAAATAAACAGCTCATTAAAAAAATTGGTGTCTGTGTAACTCAATGCATTGCAGTTACCATAATGCATTCAGTACCATCATACCTCCTGGTACACATTGTTCATCCCAGCCGTTTCTGCATCACTCATCTCCTGTGAATGGACAACAGTTTTTATTTTTGGAAACCCTTCTACTGTAGACATAATCTGATTTATCAAAAGTTAACTTGATGTTCACAGTAGATTAATCAGCACTGCTCTTACAGGTAATTACCTTCTTTTTTTGTTTCATGCAAACGGTTTCAAAACAATTTTCACACTTTGGAGGCATTAGAAAGAACTGCAGCAATTCGTAATCATGACGAGAAACAAACACTAGTTGGGCAAGTAATACAATAATTGTTGTTCAGAAAAACAATAATAAATGAAAAATGAAAAATTAATTTCCGCCAATCTTGCTTAAGTAGAATATTAACATAGACATTTTATAATAGAAAATACCTTGGGTAATTCTTCCTCGAGTTGAGGCCAGTTTTTAAACCTTTTGGGGGCTTCTGTCCTGCACTTGTTACACCATCGTGTCCCAAGTTTATAAGACGTGCTTCTTCGGCCACTTGGTTTGGAATTCGGTAGTACCGAAAGGGGATAGGGTGGCTGTGCAACTTACGCGAATGCCCCCAAGAGGATGGAGACGAGCATCTTTTGTCGTCTTCCCGACGAATTTGATCGACATGCCGTTGACATCTGGATTCATGAGGGGCAAGCCTACGAGCTCTACAAACTTGAGAAGTAGGAGCCCTGGGAACACCACTGCAGCTACACAAAAACCGCCTGGTTTTAGCTTTGGCGCACAACATTTTTGTGAAAAACAGAACTTAGTTGCCACTGACTTGCCACTTGCGAGTTTAAACCTTTACAAAACAACAACAATTTCACATCGTGTGGAGCTTCAGATTTGACTCTGGCAAAAAATATAGTATTAAATGTTAACTATCCAAAAGGTGAGACGAGTATGAAAGCTAAGTTTACAGTGTGCTCTCTAAGTTTTAAGTTTTTGTCGCTGTCGACCAGACTCGCGGTGAAAACAATTTAAAAGTTGCCGGCAATTTATGGTTTCTTGAGCTGTACCGCTGACCAGCAAAATACTATATCGCGCCCCAAAAGCGTATTTCCGCGGTGTCCCTTAAAGTCAATTCGTTTATGGTGTAGGCTCTTGGGGGACTGTTACATTTACGGGTAACTCTCAGATTCTTGCACTTAGCAGTCTGAAAAGAAAGCTCGTTTTGCAATGCCCAAGCAGATTAATTGTCCAGGTCTTTTTGAAGAGTGTTGACGCCACTGCATGTCCTGATTGGGTGGAATCATTTGGTGTGATCAGCGAACATTACAATACGTGACAAGCTGAGGGCGATGGTTAACACAGAGAATGAACAGTATTGGTCCAAATACGGACCCTTGAGGGACTCCAGAAATAACTTCCTCCCACTGACTGGACACACCATTCACAACAATGCGTTGGCAACGACTGGTCAAGTACCTAGGGAGCCACCAGTGAAGTGGACCTACGATTCCCAAGTTATAGACTTTGTGTCAAAAGCATGTGTTAGGTCGAGATAGATGACGTCTGTCTCTAGTCTGCGGTCAAGAGACCTACCGATTTCATGAAGGCCAGAGAGAAGCTGAGTGGTACAAGAAAGACCTTCACGAAAGCTGTGCTGTAGGTAGTAAATGCTATTTGCAGTGAAAATCATTAAACGAAGAGCAATGCATTTTTCTAGCACTTTAGATAAATGGAAATACCATGGTACTTTGTGAAAAAGGTGAGCTTACCTTTATTAAAGAACGGTGCCAGGTTGTCGTCTTTCCACTCACTGAAGAACACTCCAGACAACAGCGAAAGATTAAAGAGTTTACAAACAGAGTCGGCTATTTCTTCTGCGCATTCCACAAGTAGACGTGCAGGTATCTCGTCAGGACCCATTGCCGTGTTGACGTTTAGCCCTTGCAGCTCCAGGAGAACCTCATGCCAGCAGAGAACAACCTCAGAGAGATTGTTCTCACAGTTGGGCGTGCCTGTCACAAAATAACACAGGAAATGATCTGTGAAGATAGATGTTATAATAATAACAATAATAATACTAATGACCAGGGACATGTGGCCCGTGGCAACTTTAAGACGTACCAGGAGGACTGAAACTTGAGGTTAATTGTCCGATATGTGACCAAAGATACCAGAGAATTTAGCCTGATATATTTCAAACTGCAGAGTTGAAATAAAAATAAAATAACGAGAAGCCATTCTGATTTTTCTGTTTCCACATGATGGGTTGTGAACCCCTGCCAACAAAAAAATAATGTCTTCTACTTCTTCTTCCACTTTTTTACTCTTTAACACTTTCGTATCCAGAAGTGTGATAAGGAAGATGCGCAGGAGTGCAACAGAAATTACGATTAACAGAAACACATCGTTTTTGTTGATATATTTCTTAATGTGCGAGTTATCTGGCATCAAAACTTCACATTTTGATTTTTTTCCCCTTAAGTTAAAGCCCTCTCATTTCTTAAAATCCTGGAGACATGCATTCCTATAAATTCAACTTATGGAAATCCAGGGCCACGAAATTATGTCCAGGAACCATGAATTCAAAGAAAGTGGCCGAGCTGGCCTCCAAAGCACTGGAGCCCTGTAAAGTAAGGGCTGACATGGTTATGTTTTCCTGCATCTGCATTGGTGTCTGAGGGAAAAGTATGGATTTGGTAAATAAGTGGTACATAAATGCAGCAAAAAAAGTAGGCAAGAACAAAGGGGTAAAAATATTTACGAGCGTCATTGACTTAAAGCACACAACACCAAGTATTTTTATATTAAATAAAAAGGAGACTTAATGCCCAGAGTTCAGGACCAGCAACAGGAAAAGCACCTTTACCATTATAGAAATTAAGATGAGAAAATGAGAGAAAAATGGATTTAACTGGTAAGCAAGCCAGGAAATTATCATCAGGGCTTGAGACTAACTTTTTAGCTCACTAGCCTAGTGGCTAGTATCCGGTCTGATTTGATCAGCCAAATCTAAATTTGCACTAGCCAGTCTCGTCTGCTGTGGGTGTGTTTCTTGCTACAAGTATGTCGAGGTATGGATCACAATTGCTGTCCTTGGCTGTCTTGATGGCAGATTCATCCTGTCCATTTGCTTGTGGATGACCTGGACTGCTTGGTCAGTGGTCAAAGCCCTAATTTTATGTGAAGAGGGCAAAGTCTGAGGAGGTAAATTGTGGTCCATTGTCTGGGATTACAATATCTGGAATGCCATTTCTTGCAAAGTAGATCTTCAAGTTGAGGACACATGTGGATGCTTTGGTATCTCGGAGCCTGTCTATTTCCCAAAAGTTTGAGAAATAGTCAATGGTGATAAGATAATCAGTGCCACCAATACTGCAGCTGTCTGCTCTGACTTTTTCCCATGGCCTGTTGGCAGGTTCGTGGCTGAATCCAACAATAAAAGCATTAAAGTAACTTTAAGTCTGTGGGGGAGACTTATGGGACAATGATGAGATTGGAAGTGGTCCTCACTTTTACAAAGTGTGATTTTTTTTTTTTTAGAAAAGTTGTACTAAAATGTATCAGGACTTTCAAAAACCTAAAGAAAACAACTTTAACTGCATGTGGTGTTAACTTTGATAAAATTATGTGAAGGGAACTTGTTAGCCAGTGAGCCACAGGATACCCAGAGTAATTATGAAATGTTTGAGCAGAAACGTTTACCTCCCTTTGACATTGTAGGACACAATTAATGGAAAGGATTGAAAAGCTGGATGAATACATCAGGTTTGGATTGCACTTTTGAATCTTTACAAAAAAGTAATAGTTTGGTAAATTTTCAAATTATAATAATTTAATGTTACAAGCATCTCTACATCAAAGTAGAATGTAGGGATGTTTTATGGAATATTTTATTTACACGTAGCACCATTTGCTGTAATGTTATGATCATTTGAATTGTCATTGTCTTTGGTTATGGTTTACATTTGACCTATGTAACTTTCAATTTATAGCACTAATATACAGACTGTGGAGAAGTTGAAGGGAGATTATGAAAAACTGGACAAGGAGATAAAGTATGCTTACAACAGTAATTTGTATTAACATAATTTAAGTTCCTTTGATTACATTGACATAACTTTGGATTTATTTCATATGGTATATGTGCTTACATCCACACTTCACAATAATTGATTTGTTTCTTCAGCTTTGTATGAAAAAAAAAAGAGATATAATGTGGTTAATTACTTCCAACTTCTCTATTGCGTCAGGATCTCTTTGCCTTTCAACAGTCTCCCAACATGCCCTTTACATATAACCATTCTTGCTATCTATCGGTCATGTTCTCTTGGTTATCACTTACAAGTTTGTTAATGGGCAACAAGTGGCTGTTATTTGTCACTTAGGTGTTACAAATTTATTACGCCTGTCTTTTAGATCATTTTTACAGTGCCACCATTACTATGACCTATTTGGAAATTTGGATTTATGATGGCATTGCATAATCTGATTCTTCTGAAAATCCTTTTTTTATTTGCTGATCTTCTAGTGACGCCACAACACGTCACCTGGACTTAAGCCATCAACTGGAAGATGTGCAAGTGGAGTTGAATGAGGCAAAGGTGGACAAATATGAAAGTGCACGATACCAGAAGAAACACGAAGTTTTGGAGAGCATGAAGAGACTTTTTCCTGGAGTTTATGGCCGACTTATAGACCTTTGTGAGCCAGTTCACAAAAAGTAAGTAGATGTTAGTAGTATTTATAATTGAGGACTTAACCATACATGTTGCTTTCTGTGCATATCATTTATTTGGCACTAAGTTAACATTCCAAAGTACATCACTTATGGTTGGATAAAAAAGATCCTTAGCAATATCAGAAAGTAACAATTAAATTGTAATACTTAACCAATTGACCCTAAACCGCCCTGCATTGACGAGTGAAATCGTCTGGCGTTAGTGTAAAATCAATTTAACAGGTTCTCACCACGAGAGGGGGCAATGGGTTAAAGGTGATAAATGTTATGCAGGCCTCTTGAAAAATATTAATCGAGCACCATACTACCCGAAGGTATTGACCTCTTCTCTTCATCGTTGCCACCTCACCACCTCAAGATTTTCACTCGGTTCATGGTGGAGGGCTTTTTTGTCCGAGTTTAAGATACAGTACATGTATGGTCAAGCTTTAAAGTTGCCGCAGAAAAGCTTTGCTTGGTAAAACCTCTGTATCAAAATTCTACCCCAAATTGGAAGTTTTCTCCATAGCTAACTATTTAAATTTTGTTAATGACTTACACGAGTCTAAACCGAGTTCCTATTCTCGGCAGTCAATATTTGTAAAGTAGATTTCTAAAATTTTCATGAGTCTTCTCCAGGATGTTATGCTCCCATTACTATAGCCCTCGATATTCATAAACTTCATTATGTTTTAAACCTGATGTATTAGTGTTGTAGTGTTTCAAACAACATTTGTCAATAAATTATTCAAGGTCCAAATTTATGGTTGGCAAGCCCAGGCAGAAAACACAATCAGTGATCTTAAACTAGAAATAAGTAATTGCTTTATCGAATGAGTAAAGGAAACAATGTTTTTGGGTGTATTCCTTGATGAGAACCTCGCGTGGAGACAACATATTGCTAATGTTGCACGGAAAATGTCTAAAGTGACTGGAATAATTTCTAAATCAAGCTTTTGTCTTCCTGTCACTTCGTTATGTACCCTTTATTATAGCTTAGTTTAAAGCCTTATCTCATATATTGTGTTTCAGTCTGGGCATCAACTTGTCTTACAAACTTGAATCGTATTATTACACTTCAGAAAGAAGTTATTCGTTTTATTTCCAAAAAGCCACTTGATGCTAACACTGATCCTGTATTTGAAGAGTTTCAAACTCTAAAGTTTCCCGATATTTACTTAATTGTTTCAAATCGGAAAGTTTATGCACTTCTATAAAATAGGGCAAGGCTTTCTTTCTGACGCATTCAACGAAATGTTTTCAATGACTAATCAAGTTTATTCATAATACTGGAAATTCCAATACTCTCCACTTATTTCCTGTCCGAACAAATATTAGACGTTTTGCTTTAAGACTTCAGGGTGCAAGATCCCTAAAGGCACTCTTGCACTGTGCAATTTTTCGTGCAACTTCTCTCGCAACGGCCCGTTGCGACACAACTTAAACGAATCGTTGCCCAATGTAGTGTACCTTGCAACAGCCAAAAACATTGCGAGACCATTTGCATAAACCATTGCAGAAAGTAGAATGGAGTTCTACTTTCTGCAATGAATTTTTTAAGCATTGTGCAGTGAAACATCTGTCCTGCAACTTGTGTTGCAACAGTTTGCGGCACCAGCCAATGGAAATGTTCCTTTAAGCTCATGTGATGATCGAAATGAGACAAGTTGCATGAAACGGTCTAAAACGTTGCTCAGTGTCACAACTGTAAAACAACTTGTTTTTTACTGTGAGAACAGTTTTTAGAAATGGCGTTGCGAGACAAGTCCAGTGTAACAACGCCTTTAATCAAAGTATTCAATGAGCTGCCACTATCTCCTTTTTTAAAACCTAAATTGAAAGCATTTCAATCTCCTTAACTGATTCTCTGTATAAAGACATTATTTTATTGATTGATTGATTTATTTATTTTTGCTGCGTTTGTATGTTTAGTGTGTCCTGTTGTGCTTGCTTTTTATCTTTATTTATAATTCACTCTGATTTCGCCGCTCTTGTACTCCATTATAGTTGTAAGTTAGTGAGGAAGCTCATAGTTATAAGCTCCCTATGGTTTCTTTTCAGCTTCCTCGCCTGGGGAAAAAATCTCTTATTTTGTGTAATAAATGTTGCTTGAGATCCTTTAACTTTATGTGCAATGTATGTAAATTTATTTTTTCTTTCCTTTTTTTTTTCTGGCAAATAAAATAAGTGAAAATGAAGCGTTCTTTTAAAATGGCTGAAAGCCATTTTGTCGAGGTCAAATAATCACTAATGTACACGTAATTATACGAAACAATTATTCATCTCAGGTATTCACGTGGCCTTCGGTGAATAATTGTTAAATGTTAATCAACCAAATCTTTAAACCAGTAACAAAGTAATAAGGGGATGGTGGGTAACCTTGTCTGACATCTCATACAATTATTATCTGAAAAGCAATTGTCGTAGATCCATTCCCTTACCACATTGGTTGATATGGGACCTATATGGACCATGTGTTGTAATACAGAAAGTATTTAACATTGATTATTGTGCACTGACTGTCAATGCAGGTTTAGCAATAATTTCTTCGTATTTTTTAAGGTACACTCTTGCAATAACCAGAGTTCTTGGAAGGAACATGGATGCTATTGTTGTAGACACAGAAAAAACTGGGAGAGACTGCATCCAATATCTAAGAGAGCAGGTTTGCAAATTGAATTAGTAAAAATTCAGTGGTAAAAAGTTTAATGTTACTGCTCCTTGGTGTCAACATAATTAGCTTTTAAACGCATAACACAAGACGCAATAGAATGAGACAACAGCTGCAGGTGCAGGTAAGCCTATGCGACTTCCAGATTGCATGACCATAGAACAACCTCACTTATCTCCCAAGCACTACGAGCTGAGTGGTAAACAGCACGTTCTGGATCGGACAAGAGTATTGGTTAGCGAGCGTTGTACCAAGGGGAAACGAGCCAACAAGCTTGGTTGAAGTCGCTTCACAGACCTCACCCCACCACACAGGAGTGACCCAATTTTAATGAAGGCAAAGTGATATATCCAATCCATCTTCAAAGGGAGGAGGAGGGGGGTGAAATTTGAAAATTGCAAACAGCTAGTTGATTTACTATAGAAGACAAATGGCGGAGTGAACCTTGGACGGCTAACTAAGCCTTTAATATCTAGACTAGCCAGACTATCCATTCTAGACTAGACTAGTCTAGACCAGACTATCCAGACTAGCCTTTAATATCTAGCCAGTTGTACGGGTTCTACTATGTACCAGGTAGGCATTACACCTGCTCTTTAGCAGTAATGAATGAGGCCTTAACAGATTTGGCCAATGCAGATGTACGTTATAATCTGAGATCTAGGAACAAGGCCTCTATGTCCTCATTTTAATTACAACAAGACCATTGATTTTATGGCCTTGAACGACCGATTATAAAGAACACGAAGATAACTATCGCGACATGAATAGCCCTTTTAGTACGGCCACTTTCCATTAACCATATTTATGGGGCAATAAAATCTCATTTAAAAAAGACATTGCAAGTTACACAAGATAAGAAATATTGGCTGTCAAAACGCTTATTTTCTTGAAAACCCAGGATGTTTTCTTGGTGCTCATGATGTGTTCCCAGCTCTTTCCCGAGTTTTATCATTCCTACCTACTTAAGTTGCTTCACCCCAGCAGTTTTCGTGATAAGTTTCTCGTATTTGCCTCCTTTTTCCAAGTCTTTTTCTCTAACATCCTGTCGTTGTTCCACTCTATGTTGCCTCTTACTTTTCTGTTTTGTGTGCTCCATGTCCCAAAATTCTGTTCTTTTTCTTTTGTATTTTGCCAGGTTACTTGTTCTAAGTTCTCTACGTAATGCTAACAGATTGATTATTCATTGCTTGCTTCCTTATTGTCAAAAATGCTACAGAGTTAGGCAAGAAACTTACCGCCAGAAGAGTGACATAAGCAAACCAAATTTTCTTGAATCAGTGGTTTGCATTGTATTGTTTATGGTGCTCTGTTAAGATTTAAGAAGGTCCTTATACATTCCCAAATTGCACATTTCTGGAGATCATATTGTTAATGGTTTGTGTATTTACTCTTTAGAGGGGTGACCCCGAGATGTTCCTTCCACTTGATGGTATTCAGGTCAAACCTGTGAATGAAAAGCTACGGCAAATTGGTGGATCAGCGAAGCTGGTTATCGATGTTATTAGGTTTGATCCACCAGTAATCAAGGTATGAAATGTGTTGGATGAAACGCCGTCTTACAGGATACTGGATATGTTCAAGGAAAATAAATGTCAATATTATGTGGCAGATAAAATCAATCTGCCCTTATTTAAGAGTCACAGCAAATACAATTCTGTAGGAAAATGGGCATGACTCTCAAAGTGTGAGGACGTGTCATTCCGTGCTCCGCTCCAAAGTTTTAAAACCTGGGGAGCATGAGCAAAAATTTACGGCCACGGAAAGGAACAGCCCATTTACAAGAAGAAATGCCGACGGATAGCAATTTCGAAGAATTAACCAAACTGGTCAAGAGTATCTTTTTATGTTTGTCTGCTATGCCGTAGGATATTTAGCAGTATATTTAGGGACTTTACTTTATAAATCCAATGAAAGTTTATTTGTTTAAAAACCGATAAATTAGCCAGGAAATACCTATTTGGAAAAAAGAAGACATATTATGTTTGGGACCGGACACGGCTGTTGGAGAAAAAGACGCGAGACTCTTTCAGTAAAACTTCGTTAATATGCTTTCAAAAATTTTTCACACCAAAACTCTCTTATATTTGTGTTTCTATATGTGTGTGTTTCTGTGTTTTTGTACGATGCAGATTCTCCTTAACCATTATGTACGTTATAGTTATTGTTAGCAGCCCGCCACAAATTTCTCCCCCCTCAGTTTATTACTGAAGATGGCTTATGATGGGTTCTTGTGATTTCAAAATGTTATCTTTGAATGTAAGAGGATTGAGCAACTTAAAAAAACGACGTTCAATATTTGCATGGTGTAGAAAACAAAATGCAAATATAATTTTTCTTCAAGAAACGCATTCCACGCGCGATACTGAGAAACAATGGAAAGCTGAATGGGGCGCACCATTAGAGCTCGCCCATGGGAGCAGTAATGCAAGAGGTGTTGCGATACTATTACGAAACGGCTTTGATTGTAAAATTAAACAAAATTATGTTGATCCCGCCGGTAGATATATTGGTATTCAAGCACAAATTAATGACGAAAACTATTATTTATTCAATGTTTACGGTCCAAACAACGATAATCAAGCGGTCCAATTTTATGACCATCTGCTTGCCATCCTAAAAAAAGAAGACCTCGCTTATGAGGTTTCAAGGCTCTATCAGCGGATTTAGAGCTTTCAAACCCGCTGCAGGAAGTGTTCTCAATCCCATACAACGCTGCAGGTGAAACTTATGTCTGGTCTTTTCAGTATAAATTATTCAATAACATCCTGTTTACCAATTCCAAATTATTCAAAATTGGGTTAATTGAGACAGACCATTGCTCCTTTTGTACAATTTACAAAGAAGACTTGTACCATCTATTTTATGGCTGCTCCTATTCGCGCGCCTTTTGGAAGAGATTCTGTAATTGGTGGACTAATCTTCGGGGTGAAAATTTGAGTTTATCTCTAAAAGACGTCTTAGTTGGCTTTTTAAATAGAAATGATCTACTTAATTATCTGATAATTCTTGGTAAACTATGTATATGGGAGTGTAGAAGAAACAAATCACTTCCAAAGTTTAATCTGTTTCTACACAAAGTAGAGGCTAAGCAGGAGACCGAAAAACTTATTGCTTCAAAAAATAAGAAGCTCCAAGATTTTTGGAAAAGATGGGAACCATTATTATGATATATATATATTTCAAGTTTTCAAACCCGATACAGTCTCTCTGTGATACTACGTGGAGAAAGTTTGTGGCTGGCTCATTAAAATCCGTATTAGTTATTTATTTATTTATTTATTTTTTGTTATTTAATTAACTCTAGCTCTAAAACCTAATTTGAAGTATTTGCATCGTGTTTGTGATGTGTTGTGTTATCTACCTCTCTAAAATTGTAACCGCTTTGCCTTGTGTAAATAGTGTAAGTATTATATAGAAAGTAGAATAAGCTAATTAATTGATCATATTGTAAGTAGTGTATGTATTATATAGTATGTAAGGTTAGATAATTACAAAATAGAATTTCAGTAAAAAAAAAAAAAAAAAAATACAATTCTGTAGAATTCATAAATACTAAAACATGGAATCACCTAACACCATCTAATATATAGATTTAGCCAATCCCAGAAGTTACTTCGTGTAGGGTTAGTGAAAATAAAAGTTTTTGAATTGTCCCCGTTTTGGTGTTTCC
>NC_090891.1:11958682-12026182 GCF_036669925.1 Montipora capricornis | reverse complement strand
GGACCAATACCTGTAATTATACTGTGCATTTCCTAACCATTGAATTCCGTGGTATCAACCAACCCTTTAACAGGCATTTAAACTTCATGTAATATGTTGATGTTTGTTTTTTCTTTAGAGAGCCTTGCAGTTTGCATGTGCCAACTCCCTTGTGTGTGATGGAATGGAAGAAGCAAGAAAGTTAGCATTTGGAGGTGCTGAAAGAAAAAAGACTGTATCCTTGGATGGAATCCTTTTTCAAAAGTCAGGTGTCATTTCTGGAGGTGTTAGGTACTGCAGTTTTCATTGTAAAAAGGTCATAGCTCAAAGGAGTCAAAAAATCCTCCTTAACATTGGTCTCGCCTGGAATAATTAACAACTATTCACGGAAGTAGAGGTCTTCGCGGCTCATTAAATATCCGTGACTATCCACTTAACATTGGTCTCGCCTGGAATAATTAACAACTATTCACGGAAGTAGAGGTCTTCGCGGCTCATTAAGTATCCGTGACTAGCCACCGACACTGAGGTGAATAGTTGTTTTGGTATATACTAAAACAGTGAGATAATATAGCACAAAAAGATGATTTTAACTTATTTGTCCCAGCAAAGATTACAACATTTTCTGGTGCAATTTCTGCGCGAATTGTTCGGAGCTGAATACCAAAGGATATCTGGAGTTTGAGTTGCCAATCGCACATGCGTGTTCAACGCTATCCACTGTTTTAGGATATACTACTAATAAATATTATAGTTTGTCTACTATTTGTTACCAGCTCTTCTTTCCAGATTGCATTTGTTGATAAGTTGTCAAATAAATTCAGTAACAACCCAAAGCCCAAGTTTCCCTCTGGTTGTTTGGCATTTATGTGTGTTGATCTATGCTGCTTACGTTGTATTTCAATAGAATGCATAAAGCCGCATCCACAAGAGCACATTTTTGTGACAATTTTTATTTGCCCGCCTATATGACAATTTTCACACATTTTCTGTGACAAGTTCATTTGCTGAAAAACTGGCATGCCAGGTTTTAAGTGGCAGATAAAAATTGGCACATGTGATAGTTTGGTTGTGTGCATGACTCAACACAGAAAATATGGCACTATCCGTTAGTGGGTAGTAGTGTCCAGGCCACTTTTTTTGCAACCAAGATGGCAGCGTCAACGCAAGGTTGGACAGATCGAGCAACCCTTGTTAGAGGCGTTAAAAACTCGAGAAAACCTTTCAAATACAAAATGCGAGAGTTATAAAAATACAAATATTAAGAAGAAGCCTTATGACGAAATAGTAATAATATTGAAAAAAAAAAAATTGTGAAGATATTGACTTGGCAGCAGTGAAAGGTAAAACTGAACTTTTGTCTTTGTAGTCAGTCCTGTGCTCGTTTCAGTTTCTTTTTCTTCTTGAGTATCCGCTGGTCAGATTCATTTCTGTCGCCAATGGATTAACACCGATTTAACATATCATTTGTGCAGTGCACATGTGCAAATAAATTTGCCACAGAAAAATTGTCACATAAAAATTGCTCATGTGGATGTAGCTTGAATATTACCACATTTACCTGTCTGTAAGTCGACCTAAGTGTCCGCAACATACAGCTGTTTCGAGAAAAGTTGTCCAAAAGAAGCATAAAAGCATACGTGACTATGCCGAAATGCATTATCATAAACTGTCAGTTTGATTCAACAAAAACATGACGGCAGTGCTATTGAAAACATCACTTAGAAGTACATACTCGTGCTGTGTTACTGACATTGAGATATGAGCGAGTTTCAAAATTCAGTCAAATGATCCAGGCCATGAATTAGTAACAGAGGGTTAGGATTCACAGAGAGAGCAAGATTCCGAATAACTTTAACCTTGCTTATTTTATGTCATGTTTCGCAGAGAAAGTTTAAGGTTAGTAACAAAGGGTTAGGATTCACAGAGAGAGCAAGATTCCGAATAACTTTAACCTTGCTTATTTTATGTCATGTTTCGCAGAGAAAGTTTAAGAAATGTACCATAAATCATCGTTTTTGCTAATGAACCCTTTTGTTTTTGGAGTTGTTTTGGTATTGTGATAGCAGGAGAGAGCTTAAACATAAGTCTGCGCGTACTGCCACTTATCAACGCTATACCATAAGAACTCTTTCATCCAAATAGCTCGCCATAGTAGGTCTTCACTGTCTGGTCGTGGCATCTTCGATTTTTGGCGTTCACAACATATTGAATACTGACCCATACTACCTTTCGGCATTGTCGCGAACGCTCTTACGCTTCTTTTGGACAACCTTTCTCAAAACAGCTGTATACACGGGCAGTCAAAGAACCAAGTTCCAGCTAAATAATTTGTTCACAACTGGATCTAGTGGACGCAGTGGAACAATTTGGCTTTTCATTGCACAAAAAGAGATTTAAAATGTAACAATAAGGAATTCCAGTTGAAAGGAAAAAGGATTTTTACAACTTAAAATGTTGAAGATACTCACAAGTACTATTTTGAAATAGAGACCTGATATTTTCAGTCATTAAAAGCATTTCGCTCAGGCAAGACATCTCTGTTCCTTCAAATACAGACGAAAGGGCGTGCACGCATTGTTGCTTACGTTGAAACAAAGGGAAATGCTGGTTGATAATAAGTTTTGTTTCATGCCTTGCTGATTATAATGTTGGAAAGGTCGTTGTGTTTGGTTTATGAGTTGTTGTTTTGTTTGTCCTGTTGTCCAAATTTTACACTTTCATGAGTTCGATTCATTTCCAAGGATCCTTCAGCTTCAGTGTTTTTGATCTTGTTCTCTAAAGCCCCTTCTATCCCTGAACTGAAAAGGTTAGTTTGAGGTTTGCATGTTCGATTTTTGTGAGGGATTTGAAACCCAAGAACAAAATGTCCACATATGCGACAAGTGCTGAACCCACTAAAACGCTTGGTATTGAACTTCGTGTTGAGACTTGCTGTGATTTGTTGGTGTATCCCAGGCTTAAGGTCTAAGAAATACAAGGTTAGTATCACCTGTAAACATTTAACTCTGAAATTGGGAAAATTCCTTTTCAAAAACGGGGGTCGATTTATACACAGGTAAATACAGCATTCAGCACTAAGTTATGTTTAATAACTCTTCTCGGCCTCATTTATGACTTAATGGTCGATATCCCAGTTTCTGCTAAATGAATTCACGAATAAAGTTAAGCCATTAGAATTCGTAACAATTTCGAGTTGATTTTGCACAGTGATCTGAAAGCCAAGGCCAGACGATGGGATGAAAAGCAAGTAGAGGGATTAAAACGCAAAAGGGATAGCCTATTGGCCGATTTAAAAGATCTATCAAAACATCGTCGAAAAGAGCCAGAACTGCAAAACTTGAGATCTCAAATTGATGGCCTTGAACATCGTCTAAGATACTCAACAAAGGACAAAGAAACCACGGTAAGGCAAGGACTTCGCAGTCATTATATCAGAAATAATGGTACCCTGGCGTGAGTTTCTCAAAAGACAAAAAGCAATTCGTGAAACTTTGATCTGCTGCTTTTGAAAAATTGATCTTTGAACACGTTTTCGAGATCAGTGAAAACGAAACAATTGCCAAGTTTCATGAGCAGAAACTCAATCCACATACGATCCCGGGGCGGAGAGTTGAACCCGGGTTGCAGAGGTGAAGGCACTGTTGATAACCACTAAGCCATCCTTGGTGTTTGCTTACCTTTGTGTTCCAGTACATTATGTCTTTTCGGCACCCTTCAGGGAGAGCAAACTCGAGTACCCTTCTAAACTTTTTGTGGCTGGAAAATCCAGTTAAATGGTTAAAATACTCTCTTCACTGTCTCTACCTCACGCTAGATTTCTCAAAACAGTGATGGAGAATCTGTGTTCACAAGTTATCTCAAAGTCTGATTGAATGGAAGGGGAAACGAAGTTCTTCCTACAGGTTTCATCGTATTCTCCTTCTCCCTCAGATGCTGTTTCTCTTTAATTCTGATTCTAAGACAGCATTCATCTCTTTAATCTTTCTTGTTTTTTCTGGCAATGCCTCTCAGGTTTTTTTTAGTCCAATTAAAAGTTGACGGGGAAGACCCCAGTTTTCAGATTCCTTTTAATAGCATAAAAGTCTACGAGATCTTTTCAAAAGTGGGCTGAACAAAGTTTCATATGTTTGGTGACTCTAAAATCCTTTTTCGGGCCCTTTTTATTCTAGATATCCAGACCTACAAGATGTGGGGAAGATTAAGTTACAAATCTGAAGACCGAAATATTTTTATAAGTACACTGTCAATCGATCAAATTACGCACTTACCTTAACGACTTTTATCCTCTGGAAAGCCATGCCATGATAGCTCTTCCATTGTTGAATTGTTATAGCAATCATAAGCACTACAGCTGTGTACCATGCCAAAAAACAACGGAAGAATTTCCGTAGAAAGAAGAAGAAGGAGAAAAAATCTTTATGCTTCACTGATTCACTGTGCAATGCAAATCTTTGTTTACCCATTACACATCACGTGATCAGCCTATGACATAAGACTCAAAAGAAGTCTATTGTTACGCGGTTTAAGCACAGTGAACATTGTTGGGCCATAAGAAGTGTTTTAAAGTTTTGTTGAAGAATTTTGGAGAGAAAGATTGCTTATCATTGGCGATTTATATTTGCAGGAAAAACAAACATTGGGAGATATTTCTAAGGATTTAAAGGTTATCCAGAAAGAACTGGACAGCTTAGAGGTACAAGCGCTTTGTAACAACTGAACAGGATGGTATTAGGCCCGTTTTAAACGTCACATTTTTCATGTGCCGAATCTAATGCAAATGATCGAAAAACAAGAGATTTTTCTCATTTGCATTAAATTCGGCACATGAATGTGACGTTTAAAACGGGCCTTAGATGAGAGAACCTTACCTTAAGCAAAGTCAGAAATTGTTGTCATTGCTGCTGCAGGTTTAAGAGATTATTTGGGGACTGTGCAACTGTTGAAGTTGTTCGCTTTTAAGGTGATTCCCTGGTTTTGCATTGCGCAACCCTACTGCACATTATATAATTTCTACTGTTATGCGCATGCGCATTAGCTTGCGCACATTGATAAAATGGTGGATTTTCATTGACGCCTAGCTTGATCTGTCAACGAATGGCAATTTTCTCCAGAACGAGTATGATGACCCTCATTTTTTTATTTCATATTTTTGCAAAAATCTATGGCCAGTTTTTTGGCAATTTCATAAATTTCTACGGAAGGAGCCATTATGAGTCAAACAGCACACACACACTCAAGTTAAATCCATTTTGGAGTGTTAAGTACTCACACAGTTTTCAAGTGTGTATGTTAATTAACTGTAGAATGACAGTAGGCTCTGCATTATATCATTGATTACATTAATAAAATCGAGTTACATTTAAATTTGTCCAACAGAGATACGTACCTACCTTGGGGATGCTTCTTTTGAGAGACTGACTGACTCTGCGGTTTCCTTCTGCCACAGTGATAATAGGGAGTTTAAGAAACGACCACGGCTTCGGCAACGACAACGCCAAAAAGCAGTAATATAATTGGTTAAAAGAACCAAAATGATCATGCTGCACGTGCTTCACACATTTTTGAACAATTCTCTCCCCAACTCGTCAAAACGTGATAATAGGGAGTTTAAGAAACAACCACGGCTACGGCAACGACAACGCCAAAAAGCAGTAATATAATTGGTTAAAAGAACCAAAATGATCATGCTGCACGTGCTTCACACATTTTTGAACAATTCTCTCCCCAACTCGTCAAAACGCGATAATAGGGAGTTTAAGAAACGACCATGGCTACGGCAACGACAACACCAAAAAGCAGTAATATAATTGGTTAAAAGAACCAAAATGATCATGCTGCATGTGCTTCACGCATTTTTGAACAATTCTCACCCCAACTCGTCAAAACTACTACAGTGTATGTAAAATGACCAAATTTAAGATTTGACGACAACATGGACAAACTACAGTGAATTTTTCAGTCTCACTCTTTACTTCAAATCCATCCGTACCAATCCAGTTGTAGGACGCTTAACCCATATTGTATAATGTAAACAAGATGGAATAATCATGAAATACTTAAAATAGCTCAAACTTATATTTTAAAGTGACATTTTCGTTGCCGTAGCCATCATGATTTCTTAAGATTCTCTAATATTACTGGGTAGGCTTAACCATGAGTGCCAAGAGATGCGTTTGTTCTTGTACTTTCTTATGATCAGGCTCAAATCTTTGCCATAGATAATAACTTGATAAAGTGTGAAGCAAGTTACAGATTAAACAACGACATAAATGTAACAGATCTTAAATTAGGATTATACAGGAAACGAAGTTTTGATTTACCCCTGAGTAACTTAATAATGCTACCTTTTACTTTATGTTTCAGCCAAAAAGAGAAAAGCTGCTGCTTTCAATGGCTGCACGGAGTGAAGAGATCACCATCACAGAGAAGAGAATGAACAGGGTTGAGGATCAAGTAAGTTATTCCTTGGTTTTAAGAGCATGCTATGAGGAAAATTCATGGCTTTGACCCTGCTTGTTGGACGATACTGCCATCCATCAATTGCCAATCAGGGTTTGGTTTTTTCACTCTTTTCACACTTGCTTTGTAACAGGTTTTTAGAGCATTCTGTGAACAAATCAATGTGGATAATATAAGGTAAACTATAATATTTTTGTAATCTGAAATTATATATTTGTAATATAATATAATATATGATATTATATACATGCATGTTATTTGCCATCTGGGAGGTCCATATAGCGAAAAACTGTACATGTAACTGAGCTTTTTCAAGACCGAGGTCACAGTTTCTTTGCTATACAAACCGACCCTTAGCTGGTAAATAAGTTATTCATTTTTCCTCTCTCTCTATATCTCTTCCTCTCTGAAATCACTTTTTTAATTAGGGAATTTAAGAAACTGCGACAGCTACGACTCCCCTGCCGCCACAAAAACGTAATATCATTGGTTAACAGAAGAATCTGAGCGGTCCTCTGCATAATGACAACGTGAAATCACCAAATTTGAGGTTTTGACATCAACATAAGCATGCAACAGAGAATTTTTCATTCTCTATTTTAACTCTGAAACCGCTCGTACCATTTTATTTTTAGGATACCTCGCCCATATTGTAGGATGTGAACGAGACTGAATAATCGCGAAAGACTTATGTCAACGGATTTGGTGTAAAAAAAAATTGGAAATTTAAGGTCATCACACAAGCTAACGCAACCAATGCGAGGATTTCGTCCGCTGTGTGCGGGCTGGATGAGAAAATTCTGCCTGCTCCCGGAACCAATCAGATTGCAGGATATGCATTATTTGAGCTATGAGCATCCACTAATTAAGCGCAGTAGTTTAATAGTAATGCGAAGATGGGATTCAGTTAAAAATTTATTGCTTAATCTTTAATTTTGTTCCAAAGACAATATGAAGAGAAGCAACTCAAAGCTCAGCAAGAACGAGCTCAGCGCAGATTAGAGTTTTCTAATCAGGAGTCTCGCTTAATGAATCAGGTCAGTAAATAACTTGACATCGTGCGAAGACCATTTTAGTGGCTTCATAGCTCAGTTGGTTAGAGCGTCTCACCGGCATCGTGAGGTCATGTCCGTTTAAGTTCAGAATTTTTCAGGCTTCTCTACACAATTGCTAAAATTGCGGTCATAAATGCGAGGATCTTAGATTCACGTGAAGAACACAACAACTACAACTGTTAAGAATCCCAACTGGCTGGAGGCAAACCAGTTGGCTATTTACAAGTGCAACCGGGGAATTGAACCAGGGACTACCAGGATCAAATTCAACGAGTGGTCAGAGTGGGTCTTGAACCCGGGATCTCCGGATCTCAAGACAAGCGCCCTAACCACTGGGCCACACTGCCTCCAGGGATTCCCCATTGTCAGGAGTTAATAAGTGCTCCTGTATAGATAAAAAGGGTTAAACTTCCCTTTGAACCATGCGTGTGACTTGGAGCAATCTCTTCTCCTGTTTATGTACGGCCCTTGTGGGAAATGATCCTATACACCAAATATCCTCGTACCTAGCACCTTAGTGGGAAAATGGACCCAAAAACTGAGGAACAGAGTAACAAATCTACAAGGTAAACAGGCAAAGAACTATTCTTTAAGGAGAGGTGGGTCCAATGCTTCAGAAGATGTGTTATACATGTAGTATGATGTAGCCCTTCAGATGTGCAGTTTTAAGTTTATTGAGTGATCTTTTTATAGCTTGAGTATGAGAGAGGCAGAGATACCAAAGGTAAGAAAACCATTTTTTTTACAGTCAGTTTCCATGAAAGGGTTGCGTGTATCGAAACTCAAGGATTTCTTTCTTCCGCTAGAGTGTTTTATTAACATGGAGGGGCTTTTTTCAGCTCAGCTTAGGAAAATGGAGGAAAGCATGGCAGCCGATGATGTTGAGATTGAAAAGCTCCGAGGAGAAGAGAAAGAGAAACTGAAGGTTGGCATCATTTCATCATAGGTGTGGTGGTAGATTTTGTCTGGTTTGATGTTGATGAACATGCCTTTTTAATTCATTAGATAATATGTTCGCTTCTATTGCAAGAGTTATTAACAAGAGACCTCTGGAACATAGTACAAACGTCGTGAGGTGGATTCATCTTCATGCTAACTTGATTAAAAGAGCTATGTGATGTTCAGTCACAAATTTCCATGAATTTTTTCATGTACACAATAAAAGTGATATACTCACAGGTGACATGTCATGGTAATTTGTGTCGTGTAGTAACCACAAGAAATGCAATACAGTACTGGCTTGGTAGTTACACATGCAGCTGTATTAACGTTGGTTGCAATGATCTGTAGGAATTACTTATTTTTCTTAGGTTATCGAGAGAGAAACAAGTGACTTGGAAAAACTGCGCCTGGAGAAATCAGCAAAGAAGGCTGAGATTGATGAAAAGGTTCATAAGAACAGAGTTCATGTTATCTTGTTTGAAATATATCAAAATTTTGAAGTAAAGCATATATTTTTGTACCTTTTTGTATGTCACTTTACTACTATTTCTTTCTTTTTCTTTTCTTTGTTTTTTAATTTTGATTTTTGGAAGTGATAAATCAGAGTACATGTATGGTACAACAAGTTGGCGTTAGTGGATGACTTTGAAACATAACGCTAATTCTTTGCATGGAGTCTGGGTAACTGGTTTGGGTGGACAGACCAAGACAATCGCCGACATGTTTGTCTTGATCTGTCTACACAAACGAGTTACCCAGACCCTGCACAAAAAATTAGTGCTTTTCCCCCGTTCTATCCGTTCGTGGAAATTGAAAATCTGGTTTTTGTTTCTTTGATAGGACCTTGAGGTTAAAGAAGTAAAGAAAGGGTTGATGCATCATGTCAGGGATTTGACTGCTCTACAAAAACAGTTGACTGCGATGGTAAACTCAGTAGCTTATTCACATCAAACCATATGTAATGTAAACTTTGACATTTTGCATCAAGCACTCTTGGATTTTCAAACGAATTACCTTTATAATTAAAATAAATCACATCAATTTGACGTTTGCACTTGAAGCATGGATCGTTCAAGTTTTCTATTTTGCAGGTTCCAATTGCATCCCCAAACGGTTTTAAGGAGTTGGGCTTTCATTCATTTTCGATATCCTGTTACTGATAAATATTAAAACCCATGATAAATAATTGCTACACAGGAGACTCAACTGGAACAAAAGAGAGCAGATCGTCACAGTTTACTGAAGTCTTGCAAGGTAAAATAACGTTCAATGATATCTCGCTCACTTATTCAACAGCCCTGTTGGTTTAGTCAGGGTTTGTGCTACTCCTACCCTGCGAGCAGAGTCTCTTTCGATCTTCCTAGATAAGTCGGGAAAAGGAAATAGACTCTGCCGGCCGGCTCGACTTTCTTTGATTTGCCGCTCATCCAAAGAAATGGATGAGTCAGTCCAGTTTTGACTTGTCAAACCTGTTTTTTTTTATTTTGTGCGCATGATCAATCCCACGCGTCATCAATATTTTTTAAATTTACAAATTACAGCATGACAATTTTTAACTGTCTAAATTCCCATGAGTATTTCCTCCGTATGTCGGTTACAGAAGCTAGTTTACCAGAAATGAAAAACCTATTAATTTTCTCAGTAAAAATTGAAATGGCAATTTAAAAACTTGAACTATCTTGAGGAAATGATTCCTTGGTTGTCGTGTGTTTGCCAGAGTTGTTCGAAAATATCCGCTACTGTTTGTTTTGGTTTTGTGGATTTGCGGTAACTAGTCACGCGTGACTGACTCCCGAATACGTTTGAATTTTTAACGCATGCTCAACACGAAATGTCGAGCCGGCTGGCAGAGTCTATTTCTTCTTCCCGACTTATCTAGGAAGATCGAAAGAGACTCTGCTCGCAGGGTATGGTACTCCTTGAAGTCCTTGAAAAGCCCTGGAATTTAATTTTGGACTTCAAGGGCGCTTGAAAAGCCCTTGAAAAAAGGGATTTTGTGGAAAACTGCTGGAAAACTCCTTAAAATGTTTCTTGGGTGAAAATTGTTGAGATTGCATCATGCTAAGTTAAAGAGACATTTCAAAAATTGAGCCCAAAATTGACTATCAGGAAAACATTAAAACCAAAAATTAAAATGCCTTTGCGTGCACTTAACTTGCAGGATGTGTTAAGGAATGTCAAGGTAGACTTTTTTAGCAAAGAAAACAATGAAACACTATGTATGGCAAAGCAGTTTTCTCATAAAGACTCCTTGAAAACTCAATTCTCTGTTCTTGAAAACTCCTTGAATACTCCTGGAATTTTATAGGCAAAATCGAGCATGAACCCTGTTTAGTGGAATAATAGAAATGATCCACAGTAAATTACAGTTCAATTCCCAAGAGAACCTTTTTCTCCTCTTACTTAAACTTACAAAGTAAACACAATCCATATAGGTTTATAAATCTTTTTAATTTAATTGCGATTTACCGCATTAAGTTGGCAGCTAGTTGGGAGAAAATATATTCTCATATTGGGCGGAGTCCTGAAGATCTTAATTCATGTCAAGGAGGTAAAATAAGTTTGATGTCAAAGTATCGAAATATTTCAATAATTAGAATTGAACGTGAACTGAATTCATGCCGATGCCAGAGCTCACGTGAGCAGCCCATTTCAGTGACATGATGTAAGCAGAACTATGTAAACTGTTTGTAAACCCTGCTCAAACTACTCAATATGGTACTCGCTCCCTTTATTACTCATGTTGAGCAAATCACTCCCTTTTCTACATTTCATCAAAATATACTAAAAGAACTCTATGATTGACAGTTATAATGGCGTTATTGATTCTTAACTCGATTAGTTTACCAACTATTTAGGTGTCCCAAACTCTACACACACAAAAAATATTTAGTAGCTTACCGTTCTTTCTTCTCCTTAGTACTTTTTCTCCTTTTATTGTTACATAGGAATTGTGAATTGTTGTGATTCGTTTCTGTTCTACAAGATGTGTATCCACGATTTTGTTGTAACACTACTGTAAATTGTCATAACCTTTATGTTCATAATATTCTGTTTGAGTTAAATAAAAATTGACTTGACTTGAATTGGAAGGAGACAAGATATTTGATATATGAGAGACATTTTGACCTTTAAAGATTTTTGATCACCTCAGTTATAAACGTTACTCAAGCCGGAACGAAAGGAAAGCCAGGAGCTGGTTATTTTGTGTGTTGGTAATAAACCTGTTTAGGGAATTTTTGTGAAGGACATTCTCAACGCTTGTTAAGTCTCAGAAAATCTTGATGTGCTTCTATCCGCAGTTCAAGTACATGTTTTTATACAATTAAGTGTCGCATCCACATCCTCTACAGGTGTAATACGACTCAGTGAACTCACAAAATGATCAGTGCCCAGCTGGCTCTCTAGCTTAATAGACCATTTTACAGTTATAGCTAGGTGACCCTGCTGTGATACAAACCTTTGTCCTTTTCTAATGCTACTGTAGTCTAATTAGAATCACAACAACACAATTTACATGATAAAAGCAATGAGGTCTGTATCAATACAAGGTCACCGCCAGCCTCGCAGCCATTCATAGGCTAGGTCACTGTGCAAACAACTGTAAAATGTCCTATTAGTAGAGTACTGCACAGGTATCGCTGTGGTCATGGGTTCACGTCCCATTCAAGCCTGAAATTTTCTGGTTTGCCTTTATTCAGTCATAACTGCTATGATCCAAAATCTTAACAGTTTAAAATTGCTTCAAAGTTGTCATACAACAACATCTGGTTCAAACAAGACCATATCGATGGGATTTAAAGGTATGAATAGGCCCATGTCGGCCCTGCATTTAATTGGCTATTGCTACTTATTTTCTTACTGCACATGTTGGTCTGACTACAAGTGGTTTTCTACAGTTTTCCAGGCTTTAACAACTCACTAGGACTTGCATTGTTTGTATTTAACAGATGGAGGACATCTTTTTACCTTTCACGAAAGGGGGAATGAATGACATTGATCTTGGAGAAGCTTCTTCTAGTCAGCCGGAGTCATCAAGTCAGGACCAGGGCGAGTCCTCATCAATGGATGTTGACAGCACAAGCACACAGGTCACACCTTGAATGCAACCACGCAAGCTTACCAATCATGTGCCTTACGTTTCCAATGGAATGCTACGCTTTAGGAAATTATTCCCAATATGTAATTAAGATGGTGTTTCATATATATCTTTTTCGTTTCTGATAGGGAGCAAAGACCACCTATGAAAGAGAGGCTAACCTGGTTATCGATTACTCTTCTTTAAACAGGAATTTGAAGCAGGTACATGTATGCATTACACCTGGGGAAAGTGTGTTTTCCCCAACCATTTACCAACATTTTGATTCAGGAGGCAGCTTTGCTCCGTTGTTTTCTTTTCTGATTTTGTAGATGCGCTGCGATTAAATCTCTGGGTTTGTCTTTTAACTCCATCATTCTTTGAAAATAGCCAATTGATTTCCTCCTTTTAGTTTTGTTTCTATACTTTTGTTGTGTTGATTTGAAATGCTTCTTTTACACATGGGCTACAACCTTCAAGGTTGCAACATCACCTGGTATAAATAAATAAATGTTCTTTACTTTTCCTCACTCGTAAGGCCTAAAAGTATTTTGAAAAAAATGTGGACAGTTACTAACAAACTTAGTACGTAATGGGTACCAATATCAGGTTGTGAATTTTAACCGTTACTCTACGGCAGACTAGCTCAGTTTTTGAAAAGAACAGAGAACAGAGCAAGAATACTGAATAGTGGCCTAAAACTCTGATATCTAGTATGCCATTGAAATATATGGGAATTGAATGTTCCCTTTTTGAGATGTTTGTTAAAAGTAGCAACCGACACTCATGGTAGAGCTGTCTTATTGTTAAATGAAGTCTGGACATGTTGTGGTGAATGTTGCTCTAGCACTTTATTTGGTTCAGAAGAGGAATAGGTCATAGTGCAATCTTTGGCTGTTCTGTTTATCTGTTGGCATAGTGAACCAAAGGAATTAGTTTCCTGAGTCAGTATTGAAAAAGTAGGGAAAAATTCTCTAAACTAGGTAAAAGGACTGTCAAGGCTTATGAAATGGTATAAATACCTTATTTTTTAATTATTTCTGTTACCACTGCATGTTGAGGATATTACTCATTTTTGGTTTCAGCTTGAAGACCCCAGTGAGATCTGCAATATGATGAACGAGCTTTCAAATAAGGTGACAAAACTGCAGACTACTTTACAAAGGATTCAGGCTCCAAACATGAAGGCGCTTGAAAAGTAAGAACCACCACCAGTATCTCTGTTTTTCAGGAAATAGTGCTGGTGCTCGGATAATGCGAAAGGCGAAAACATCTCACTCTCGAAATTTTGCTCTCTAGACTTGATGGTGTGAGTAGCCGTTTTCAGGAAACTAGTGCAGAATTTGAACAAGCAAGGAACAAGGCAAGAAAGGCAAAGATCGAGTTTGAAACTGTTAAAAAAAATAGGTGAGTTGACTCGGTCAGCGGTCACTGTGGTTGTTTGATAAACCAAATTCATATTTTATCAACTGTACGGATTGTAATACTTTTTGCTAGCATGTGAGTAGAGTCTTTTCTTTTGAAAAGGATAGTTACTGGAAACTTCCCATGTCATATTTCTGGTAGGTACGATCGCTTCATGGATGCATTTGAGCATGTTTCCCAAAGAATAGACGACATTTACAAGGTTAGTAAGTCTTGTGTTGCGTTGTTCTTTTCGTTTTTTTTTTGGTACATGACTCAAGAAAATCTCATCTTTTCTTGGTTTCTTTTGTAGGAAATTGCTAATAATCCCAGTGCTCAAGCTTTTCTTGGACCTGAAGATGCGGAGGTTCGTTTTATCAACTCTTTCAAGACCATTTGAAACAGCCCTTTCGTTAATTGTCTTGTTTCCGTGGTTTTAGGAGCCGTACCTTGGAGGCATCAACTACAATTGTGTAGCACCAGGAAAAAGGTTAGGAAATAATTCTGCAATAATGAATATACTACAGAAATAAAACCCTAAACAAGGCATAAGGGTATTTTCATCATCAACTGGGGTTCGCTCAGCAGTGTCACCCGTCTCAGGGCCATTCCATCCAACGTGAAATATTGTGACTTCATTATACATGGTGGTCCTGTTTTAAAGTGCGTTTGGTGTATTACACTGAACCCAAGTGGAAGCTTGGGAAATCTTAACCTGTTCAACTTTGAGAGTTCGTTTTCATATCCATTACAAAACAGGGTCTGAAATTAACTTTTTTATATGGGCGACAACTGGCGACTGGATAAAAATTTTCAGTCGCCAGATGGCAAATTGTGGTCGCCAAAAATTTTCTCCTGAAAATGCACGTTTTGAACTTCTTTATGGAGACTAGAAAGCAACGACCGCGCGGTCTTGTGTATGTCTCAAGCATTATTTTTCGCTTTCGAAAGGGGACATTTTCGAGAGAAAATGTACCCGACCTGGAATGTAAATGAAGAAGTCCATCTGCCCATTTGTTTAAAATTTCAGCCACGGAAACACCAGTCAGGTTCTGTCGCACACAAGCCGCCATGTTATTACTGTGCTACATTCCTCGCACGAAGCCCTCAAATCTCTCTACTGAGTCGCAGTTTTTTCGCCCGCAATACGTATTTTATGAGAAACCGCAAAAAAACTTGGTGGCTTGCGACGTTATGGAGACCTATGGAGGTAGTTAACGGGAAAACTCCTTTCATTTTTATTTCAAAAACATCGGCAGAATAAAAAGTAAGACACTTGTTGACAAACGGCTCTGAACTTAATAGTAGGTCGCCCACTGGCGACCAACTGTGAAATTCTGGTCGCCAGTACTCAATTTTTAGTCGCATTGGCGACCAGGAAGGCGCAATTTCGGACCCTGCAAAAACCTGGAAAGATCTCCACACAGGTCAACACTTGGGTGACTCAACCCTAATATGTAACACCCTTTCAGTATCAGTTCTTCTCTACAGTAGTGGTGAGAACACTCACCTCCCACCAATTTGGCTCGGGTTCGATTCCCAGACTCAGAGTCATATGTGGGTTGAGTTTGTTGGTTCTCTACTCAGCCCGGAGAGATTTTTCTCCAGGTATTCTGGGTATTCTGGATTTTCCTTCTCCTCAGAAACCAGCATTTGATTTGATTTCTGTTAATTTGTTGATTTCAGTTTACATTGTCCCCAATTAGTGCTCCAGCACTAGAAGACTAGACACTTAAATAACGTTCTTGTCCTTTTTTTCTGATGTCATTTTTGTTGTTTCACAGGTTTCGGCCCATGGACAACTTATCTGGTGGTGAAAAGACTGTTGCAGCTCTTGCTCTTCTATTTAGTATTCACAGGTATAAATCGTCCTCACGTATGGCATTGAGCAGCAGGTGGTTATAGTCTTAATTCCTTTTACGCTACATGTTTTTGTGCAGGAAGACAGCAATTCACAAATCCTCTGCAAGTCGATATTTCTGTCATGTATTTCATTTATACCTTCCTGTTTCCTAACTACACACTTCTTCCCGTGGCCATGCAGTGGTTTCTGTTTCTTTTTTTTTTCCCTTTGTGGTGAAGCACACAGGCACGTCCTCTCAGATCCTTTTGTATCCTTCCAGCTACCAGCCTGCACCATTTTTTGTCCTGGATGAAATTGATGCTGCTCTCGACAACACCAATATAAACAAGGTAAGATGCTGACTCAGTTTGGTGACTATGGGTGCAATACAAATACTACAATTTTACAAGTAATACAGAGATAAGGTGACGTTACTGAACATGATCTGCAGCTGTGTTTCGAAAATGTCAGTGACGTTTTAATAAAGTACCAAGAGTAATAATGTACTATAGTTTGGGGCAGGCATTATTTACAGTGAAGCTTTTCAAAATCCATTTTCAAAATCTGGCACTGTATGTCAAGCTAGTGTTTTTGGCAGCACAGGGGATGAAAAAAACGTTCCTTCGGAACGAAGGAAGCTTGGTGCGATGAAGGGAAGAACTTACCTGAAAGGTAAGCAAATGGAGCACATTATAAATACTTTTTACAAATTTTTTTCACAAATGTTATTAAAGTGGGATGTTTGGGGCCGTAGCGTAGCTACATTAAGGTGACTGCAGCGCTAAGCATAGCTTAGCTTTAGTCCCTTAATGGCCCAAACTAGCATGTTAACAGCTGTTTACAAAAATCTGTTTCTCACCCAGTGTCCCCAAAAACTAGATACAAAAACTGTTTAAAAATACAGAATCGCTGCTCATAGACTTTTAGATCGTGACACTTTGTATGATACTTGAAAAGTATCATTAAAAAGTGCCACGATCTAAAAAGCTTTATCAACTGTTAGCCCCAAAAACTATAAAGAGAAAAAAAGTTACAGCCTTGGTATATTGGAAATCTAAAAAAGTTCTAGGCCGCGCAATTTATAAAAATGAAATCCACAATCTAAAATCCAAATCTGTTCACAAATTTAAAAAAAAAAACAGATGCAAAAACTGTTTTATAAGATCTTTTTCCCAATCTGCTTCTAACTGTTTACAAAAACTGTTTTCAAAATCTGTTATAAATACTTTATACAAAATGTGATTCAAATACTGTATAAAGCATTCTTTGATTTAATATATTAATTGTTTGCAAAATTTGTTTTCGGAATTTGTTTTCAGAATCTGTTTTCAGAATCTGTTACAAAGCGAAAAAATATGAGGAAAGTTTATGAGTAAAGTGTGTCAGTTAAGTTTGTCATCCAGATTGTTTCAGGCCAGCACAGCTGTGTCGTGTCGTCATTACTTTTGTTTTTGTTAATACAGTCGATACAGTCTTAATACAGTTTTACAGTTTTATTATTTGTTTCTTTATGATTTCACTTAAACTCGCATGATTTAAAAGATTGTTATTTTCATGGTTTAATGTAAAACTTTTAATAGCTGATTTTTGTTGATTATGTCCATATTTAAAACTATAAGAATTCGGCCCAGTTGAAAGGAATTGAGTGATTACTTTAGCTGATAATTCATCAGTTAATTCACCAAGCATATCATCTGTTTTGATATTTTTAGTTCCATCGTCGATGTGTATTATCGAATCTGTGTCAAAGTATAACATCTCTTCTTGTAAGTAGTCAAGTTTGGCATGTAGCATTAAATCTTGCGTGACTTGTTGTGATACACGCTATGTTAATGTTAGTGTTATTTGAATTGTCAATAAAATGATCTTTGAAATTGTATGTCATTTGAACCATATCGTCGTTAACAAATTGAATATTGAAATTTGACGCAGGGTCATCCAGCAATATCTTATAAAACTCGGTAGGTTCTGTGGCATATTTTAAACATAATTTTGAAATGCTTCTTAATCTTAATGTCCAGTGTGTTTTTTATCTTATTTTTGAAAATATCTTCTTCATCCTTTGTTTTAAAGTCATACTTACTTGATTCTAATTTAATTTTCATGAACCTTCGAATATAACCTTTGAATAAATCATCACTTGTTTCATTAAAATGTCATACTTCGTATAACTTTAGTATTTGATAACCTTTAGAAATCGCTTTGTTTACTTCATCTGTTGTCCAAGTTCCTATAAAAGGTGTTTCATTATTATCATGAGAACAATTATTTTAGTTTCTTGTTTCAGCACGTTCTTTACATAATGTGAAGATCAATTTTTCGTGATTATTAACTTTTAGTATAAATACACAGGTAATTATACAAAATCACTCACTCTCATTGGCTCACTATCTCGGATTATCAGCCAATAATCACCTTTACGGATAAAATGGCTGCCAGTAGTTGTTTTGCCACTGTAAGTGAAGATGATTTCTCGTGGAAATGTTTTTTTTTTCTCTTTTTTGAAATAATCACCTGTGTATTTATACTAAAACAATTCTTCTTTGAGGTAAAACAGGATGATATAACTTTTTTGGGGCCAAAACGTTACATTTAATTAATCCATACCATGTTTTATTATATTTATCAGGATTGAATATTTTTGTAGGGTGGCCGATTCGATATTTTTTATAATATTGAACTTTTGTATATAACGAACAAATATCAACGTATTGTCCACATTCATTTTTTTTTTTAATTGTATAAAAGTTTGGTTGCGTTTGTGTGGCCACCATAAAAAGCATCTCTTGGATTTACAGTACTGTGCAAAAGTAATGATAGCGAATTTCGTCGAATTTCGTGCTTTGTTCTCAACGAAATTTCGTCGAACTTTTGCTTTGGAGACATGCGAAATTTCAAAAGGTCTAACGAAATTTCACCGAAATTTCGTTTTGCTTTGGCGAAATTTCGGAAAGTGTAACGAAATTTCGCGGAATCTTCGCTCTGGAGGTGTGCGAAATTTCAAAAGGAGAGATGAAAAATTTCATTCAAAATGCGTGCAAAATTTCGAAAGGTGAGACGAATCTTCTTTCAAAATGCGTGCGAAATTTCTTTTTTCCAGAGAGAACTACAGTAAGTTTCGACATTGGTAGTGTGATGGCTGCCCTGATCTTGGCCTACAGATGTAGGTCTTGAACATAAATAGGCATGTATCATATCATATTTTGCAGTTTTCGAATTGTCGTTAACTGCGAATAGTTCGTAGTTATGAGAACATGGAACGACCTGCAACCACCTCAAAAGATTCAACAACCACTCACCAACAATCGAATGCCTCTTTAAACAAGCGAGATGACAATACGTCACGCATATGAAATACGTGACCGGAATAAAACCTCCAGATCCCCCTAGAATCTTATTGTCAACCACAATACTAGCGCTGCAAGATAAGGATAAAGCAACCTCTTTGAACTCGTATTTTGCCACTATCGGTGAGAAGCTGAACAATCTGCTACCGCCCCCAGTCACTACCCACCCAGTCCCTGACGGTCTGGCACTTGGAGAAGTACCCCAACTGTCCGAGTTCCATCTATCTGAAATCGCAGTGAAAAATTATCGTGTTTAAATAAAGGTCTATCTATCTATCTATCTATCAACCACGAGAAACATCGAGGTAAAATAATAATAATGTTGTCGAGGTGGTTGTTCAATTTTTTGAGGTGGTTGTAAGTCAATCCATGTTTTAGTAACTACAGCGAACAGTTTATTTCGGTAATATTGTCTGAACACAAAAGTTTGCAGTTTTTTTTTTTTTCAATGATATTTCTTGAGTCTCATTGTTTGAGCGAGAACGATATTTCGCTGCAATCTGCATTTTGAGCGAAATTTCGCTGCACTCCGGAAATGATATTTTTTCCACAAGGTCTTCGGAACGCTTCGGAAATACACATCTCGCAAGTGACTTGCCGACGCGTTCGAAACAAAGAATTTTTCCTTGAAGTAAGAAATAACTAAACGTTAGCAGCGCGCCATAGAAACTTTGATAAACAATTATATGGCTAAAGAAAGAGCATTTTACTGTTTGAATGAACAATTTGTGTCAAATATAACCAGAGATATGATTTTTTCCCCAAGGTCTTCGGAACGCTTTGGAAATAAACATCTCCGAGTGATTTGCCAACGCATACGAAAGAAAGAATTTTTCCTTGAAGTAAAAAATAACTAAACGTGAGCAGCGCGCCATAGAAACTTTGATAAACAATTATATGGCTAAAGAAAGAGCATTTTACTGTTTGAATGAACAATTTGTGTTAAATATAACCGGAGATATGATTTTTTTCCACAAGGTCTTCGGAACGCTTTGGAAATTAATTAATTGTCAAATTGAAGTGTGGTTCACTAATAAAAATTTGTTATCTGTAAATGCGAGACCAAACTGCAGGAAAAATAAACAATTAATACTAAGCAATGACACCCGCTTATTTTACAATAATTCCTTTTTATTAAAATCGCGGGAAAAGGACTGCATGAACTATCGATGTCTTTCAACACGGACTGCCATCAGTGAACTGTTTTTTTCTTTTCCCTCAGTTTGCATTCTGCATTTTGTGACCCTCGTGTAATGACTACAAATATTGAACGAAATTTCGATCTCCAAATGAGATTTTCGTTCGAAATTTCGTTTGAAATTTCGCTCCCACTTGGGAAATTTCGAACAAAATTTCGAACGAATTTTGCCACCTCCAGCGAATTTGCCAAGTGAAATTTCGCACATCTGCACGAAATTTCGTTAATGGTGAAACAATAGAGGCCAGCGAAATTTAGCCGAAAATTTGTTCTCCTCGAAATTTCGCAGATTTACGAAGAATTCGAATTCGAAATTCGACGAAATTCGCTATCATTACTTTTGCACAGTACTGTAGAGGATCAACTATTTGTTTGTTATAATTTTTGACTAATTTTTGGAAATCTTGGAAATTTTTTAGTTGACAATCGTATATTGAAACATGTTTATATCATGTGTATATACTTTCAAAAGTTTTTTCATTTAATGTTCCCATGTCTTTTTGATTTTTGTTGTTTATGATATTTGATTGATACCATGTTGTGCAACCATGCCAAAAACACTCATAGAATTTCTATACAGTATTTTGTCACAATAACCATCTACTTTGTATATTTGATTATTTGTTGTCAACTGTCTTTCACCACAATTTAAAGCATGCTGTATTTTTATGTTATTTTTAGATGCAATATAGTCTAGTCACATGATACAAGTTTAACTGAAATTGTCTGCTTTGGTATATTCAGTACAATAGCAATATTGTTTTTTTCAGGCATATAATTTGCATGATAAATTGACATACAAAATCTGTTATGTTGATTTCTGTATTCAGATAATTGGCGAATTTATTTACATCATTTAAGTCATTACCATAGTCATTTATTTCAACATGTGCATCTTCATGTAATTTTAATGCTTGGTCTTTTTGTTATTTTCTGGATTTGTTAAAATCATCATGAAGTTGTGATTTTGTCCAACTTTCAGGTCTTAGATTAGCATATGCTGTAACAATAGCCCTTGCTAGGCAAATCGTATCATGATTTTTTATTGTAATACAATTTTTGCTTGGTGCTGTATCTTTTGACAAATATAATCGACCCAAGCCACTTAGGGTTTTTACACTTTGTACTATAATAATTATTTTATACTCTTCTAATGTGATGTGCTTGTACTCGAGAATTTTTATTAATTCATTGATCTGTCTAACTTGAAAGCGTTGACTTTATTAAATTTTGTTGATATAGCGTTTGGTAACTTTTCATTTTGACCAATTCTGATTCTGTCATTATCGTTCAATTTTTGCCAATTTTAACCTTTTTTATTAGTTCATGAAATATTATATATATCTCTATCACCTTCCAATGGTTTTAAAATTTTTTATCTTAAATTCTTTTTTAAAAGAATTGAATTTCTTATTTTGAACATTTAGTGTACTTATGATTTTGAAGTTTTTCGGACGTTTTCATTTTGAAATATATCATCATCAAAGTTGAAAACCAGGTTGTTTTTAGCTGGGCTTAATTTTTCGATTTGCTTGTGTTTTGTAAATTTTATAAAGATTTAATCTGTTTTTATATTCTTGGATTGCTTTATTTGTAGTGTCATCATATTTGTTTACATCACTGATTACATGGTCTCTTGATTTTAATCTTATAAAATCGTACGAATTATAGCCAAGTACTTTTGCTTTTTTACTATATACGGTTTTACTTTTGAGTACTTTAAACTGCATTTAATTTGAAATTTAAATTTCAAATTAAACATAATTGTTTTAACTGTTTATGCTGTCTTCGAGGCATTATTGTGGTGTTTTTTGCTTTTAAGATGCTGTGTTTTACTGGCTAATTTATAGTCCTTATTGTAAACAGGGCATATCCATTGCTTATTAACCATATATTTAGTTTTACTTTTTTTATTAGCTTCTTTTCTATCTTGGTCGTTTTTGTATATTGGTTTATGGCCTCTAGTCTCAACTTTCATTATTTACAATTACTATATATTATTTTATTTTTATATGTATTAATAAATTTTATTTGGTCTTTTTTGGTGGAAATAACATGAAATCAAAATATTCTTGGTCAAATCCAGCTGTAAGCATGTCTTTTAGCCATAGATTTGTATTTTTGTGAATACGAACGGAAAAGTTAGATCCATTATTCATGTAAAATTCAATTCTAAATCAATTAAGCTTTTTATCAGAATATCAGCTTGTTTTTCAGTTAGCTTATAATTACCATGGATTATCGGTTTAATGATCCAACGATATTCTCCATATTTAATTTGCTTAGTGAAAAAATCATTTAACAAAACTCCAAATAAATAGCCAGAAATAATTATATCTTTGACTGCTGCCCTTTTAAGCAATTACAGTAACATATACTGTGTGGTTTTGCAATATATGTTACATAACATTGCTATTTTACAAAATTGTTTTTGCTTTTTGAAACAAATCCAAATCACAAATAACTTGAATAGTTACTATATGGTCTTTAAATGTATCGTATATTCTTTTGTTAAATGGAATGTCACTTTTGTGATATAAATTAAATACAAGCTCAACCCGCCCAATATGAATAACAAGTTCATTCTTATCATCATTTAATAATTTCTCTTGAATTAATACATCAATGATTTTTTTCTACAATTGTATTGTCATCAAAATCAGCTTTAATCATTTTTTACCATTTTTCGGTGTCAATTTCAGAATCAGAATCATTGATATGATTTTCATTAATGACTGATTTATTGCTACTCATAATACATTAAAAAGAAAGTATTTTTTTATACCATTTTTCAATTTTGAGTGTGTTTAAAATAGCGAGAACCAATCGTTTTTCATATATCCCTCAAATCCCCTATTGGCATCCAACTGTCTAAGTCATCGCTATATCCTTTCCATTTTACCAAAGCTTGTTTCTTTTTATAATCTCTTCGAATGACTTTATCAATGCGGAATACGTCCTGATTGTCTTTTAATAATTCGGGTCCATAAAAGGATCCTGTTTTTTTATCATTATCTAAGTCCATTAATTTGGAAGTGATTGGATTCGTATATTGGATCTTATCAATAATTTGTGAGTATCTCTTCTGTCCAATTTGGTGTATAACCTTTGAATGTCTTTCTTTTATATTTGCTTATCCTAACCTTATCACCTACTTTAAATTTTGGTTTCTGTTTTGATGTTTCCATATCACCATACAGATTGAAATATACTAAACCTTCATTCTTTTTCTTTGAAGCCTCAACAAGTGTCATTTTTAGCGGAGCTCCGCATGTGGAGCACCATTGTTAAAAAAATATGGTAACCCATCGATGCGAGAAATCTTGGTTTTATAGCCATCGGTGTCATCAACCATCCGTACGTCCGTCCATACGTTCACCCCTCCATGTATGCCAATGTGACCAGTATCATCCTAGTTTACAGCATACATCTTTGATATCGGACATCCATCTTTTGATTAATTGACACCTGTCAAAAGGTATCCGCTGACCAGTATCACATGACCATATCGTGGGCTCAAGCTTAGGACTCACCAAGGTCAGCTGTCTTTTTTTTAAGCTGACCGCTGACCAGGTACTGGTTTTCGATTGGAGTGGTTAACTCACCTGAACATAAGCGAGGCTTCATTTTTCGTGTGCTTTCTGTGGCTCGACCATACTATATATCAACAAAAGTTCTTACACAGTCAACACTTTTTGTGTTCAGGTGGAAAACGGTTTGGAAGATGTTTTCTTTCTGCGTTTTTTGCTGGTTTCAATCCGGTTTGGACATTTTTTTTCTCAACGACTTTATTGGGCATATCAGATAAATATTTAAACAAGACAAAAGTGCATAACAAATAGAAAACAGAAAATTAAAACTTAGAAAAAAAAACTGCACCCAAAAGGGAAGGCGCAAACAGGACGTAAAGTCCCATGCGAGGCGCCGCCCTATCATGATATCTGTGGTCCACACTGGCGGCTATGCAGTTATTCAAGTCAAGCATCGGCGGGATGTAAAGCTCATTGTTTATTTTTAATTGCTTAGAGCTGCTTTTTTTTCTCTGTATTGCAATTTTTGGCATATCTTTAGAAGGTCTGATAAGGTTACATGATGCCTGGAGGACCTATGTCTAGAACAGAAACCAAAGGACTGAGCGAAAGAGAACGACAACGACAAAACAGAATACCAGTAGTAGCTCGTACTTATAAGCACACAAATTCTTTCCTTCGGCACTAAACAGTTCGTTATTTTTGCAGATGTGTTATTTAAGGTGGATGCGTATTTTTAAAAGGTGGTTTAATTGGTTCTTCCTTTGTTCAGGAATGAAAATCGAATTTTTATTGTCAACTGGAATTAAATAACAATTATCTCTACTCTTTTGGACATAAAGAAAAAGTTGATTTGTCTGTTCGTTTTCCTCTAAAATGCTGTGCCTTGATAGTGACAAGAAAATTTTGCCCTTATGTTATAAACACGTATTCGCAATGAGTTCTCGCAAAATTAGGGGGAAAGCTCACTAGCTTGTGTTTTCAGAAGTTTGTTTAAAGCACCCAAACGTTATTTAAGTGTTGGAGCAGATAATGTTTGAAGTTCGTCCTTTCTTGGTTGCATTGCCGTAGTTTGCCGATTCTTGTACCAAACCAACCTGGCGTGTTTCAATGAAATACATCAAAATGTGAATGATCTTGTTTTTAGAGATAAAGTGGAATAAAGTACATCACTAAAAAACTTTTCTTTGACCTTCAACTGACAAAGTTGTTTTTATGGCTTCTAATTTTAGCATGATTCCTACATATTCACTGGCTATTGACAGTTGACTCTGAAATCACTTTTCTACCTTTTCCATTCGCTTGCTGAGGGTGAGCTTGTTTTTGGTCCGATCTTGGTTGACAGTTGATTGATGGCTTAGGTGCCTATGCTTTGAATTGCTTGGTTTAGTTTGTCCAAAGCTTAGTTAATAGCCCTTTTTTGCAACTTTGGATCTCGTAGCATTTCTGCTGTGTAATAACGCGCCATTTCGATCGATTTATTAGCTAAGTAAGGGATTCCTTTTGTGAAAAGCAATTCGGCTCCAACGTCACCCAAATCTGACTTAATCCTTTTGCTGATGTCACAGTGGTTTTGGACCCTCCAGTCCAGATCCGCTAGTGGTTTTGCACCCCCCCGGTCCAGATCCGCTAGCAGCTATGGGGACCCCCTGAAAATAAGCGTTCTTCAAGTTTGATTACCGGTAAGGTAATGAAATTCCTTTGCATATTGTTTTTTTAGTTGCAAAAAAGGGAAAATGAAAATATTAGGTAGTTTGCTTTTCAAATTATCTTTATTACTTAGAGTAACATTTTGAAAACCAAACTTTCTCAACAATAACTTACAGTACTTTCTATAGTATAACCAATTTAAAGCGAATTTTTAACAAGCTATATTTAAATAAAAACTCAAATGAGAAATTTTCATGTCATGTTATGTTATGATAAATAAGTTTACAACAACGAAATTTAGATTTGCTTGATAAAAATAATCTATTGGATTAAATTTTGACTTAGACCACAACAATTCTCACATATTTCGAAGCTGTTTTGATGGTGGTTTGCAGATCCCGGCTCCTTGTTTAGGTCTACACAGCGCATGTGAAACCACTCGAGGCATAAGTCACATTCGACCATGTTATCATAGCGTTCTGGCATGCTACATGAACAAAACAAGTCAATGTCACAATTAATTAACTTTTCGGCTTCAACGTGGAGATTTTTGCAGGCGAATCTGGACTGTGGGGTCCAAATTCGCAAAGGGGGACTAAATCCGGATTTCGTCCCCTGGGGGTCCTCATACGCTAGCGGATTTGTACCGGGGGTCCTAATCTAGGGGGGTCTAAATTCGCTGGGACACCGGCCATCTCTGACCGGCTGATTAGTTCCCCTGGTTTTTAACAAATCTGGTTTTAGTAATACCACATTTAGCACAAGTACAAAAGAACATAAGTCTACCATTTTAACTTTTTTATAACCTGAAGGTTCAACGCATTCACTTTGGTTTTTTTGTTAAACACAATATGATTTCATTTAGTTATATATATAATTTAGATATTTTTAAAATACCGTTCAATAAATTTCCCATTATCCATTGTATCATGGATGTTAAATACTTTTAACAGATCATAATATGAATTTGCCTTTATTCATTTCATTTAAAAAGGACAAACGAAAAGAACCACATGTTGTTGTCTTAATTTATTTTGTATCTGATCGTTTTGATACACCAAAGTCAAGTTTTTATTTCGAGCATGGTTTGCAATTTTTTGAAATAGAGGCATACCAAACGAATCAAAGTAATTTATGACACCATTTTTCACATAAGTACTAATCCAATGACGACCGCTCATATATGATGGTTCGAGATTGAAGATAAACACCGCTTGTTTATAATTATGTTGAACGGTTTCATTTCTTGATAGCACATCATTTATTGGTATTTTCAGATATTCACACCAATTGATCAAATCATGATTTTTCAATCATGATTGGGGTGCAGTGATGGCGCAGTGGTGAGAGCACTCACTTGTTAATTTCAATTTACAGTGTCCCCGATTCGTGCTCTACGGCGCTAGAAGATTAGACACTTAAATAAAGTTCCTTTCCTTTCCTTTCCTTTAAAGGGATATTTTTATTAAATTGTGGTTTCATAGTCTTGCTCCTAAGATTGGTATATTTCGAAAAGGAATGTTTTGGCCTAACAGTAAGCCTTTCCTGACTCTTTTTTCTTGGATGGTTTTTGTTTTTACATCTTGGCCTGTTACATATGGTGGATAGCTAAAAAACCGAGGAGGCATTTTTGGTAAACCAATTCGTGGTGCTCCTGATCCCCTCTTTTTACTTGCAGTGTTACTGATTCCCGATCGTGGAGCCCCTTGCCCGGTTATCTTTTTTATGGCCTCAATAGCCAGTGGAACACCAATGCTGGCTAACAGAGTACCAAGAAAACCGCCTGATTATCTTTGTTGGTTTTATATGAAAGGCTTTTTCCATTTGTAAAGCATGAAGGAGGTCCTTTTTTTGTTTCATGTTTAACATATCCTTATATGGGATTTTGGCAAGTTGACTGGCACCCTCAGAAGCCAATCCTGACAAAGCTGATAAACCAAGGGTCTTGCCAATAGTTGGGAGCAGACTGTGTGCCCAATGACAAAGTGGAAGTCAATAGGCTGCCTCCAACTTGCTTTCTGATGTTAGTTTTAGCGAGTTTTATAGCCATGCCCTTGTTTAATTGTCGGTTTTTCTTCAATCGTTTGACACAAATAACGTGTCTGAACCGCTTAAGGTGTCATTTGACAATTTCAAAACAATTATTTCCCTGTTACGATAAGCCTTGCTAAGATTTCTTTTCTGAGTCAATTCTTGTATATATTATATGTTATATAATTTTTCGGTTATAAAACATATATGATTAAAAATCCGTTTAACACAATCACCAGTTCATTCCCTATTTTATCAATGGTTTCTTCATACAAAACAATAGCATGAACACTGAAATTTTGTGTTGAATTTGCTAACAAACAATACCGAAATGTCAACTGTTTTGGGTCTCGTGTGACTTTCTCTGTTTGAAAAGACAGATGGAAAAATATGAGCGGAAACAGGCTAGTACTTACCTTAAGCTGAGTACCAGAGTTACATTGTATAATCATTTTTTCTCATTGCATGAGACATCAGATCATTAAAAATACGTACCTTACTATCACTTTCATACTCTAATTCAGGGTAGAAAACACCATTACCGTATTCCAATCTACAGTTACACAAAGAAGATCCGTGTAATGAAAAATTTCCATTTTATACGGAGTTGTAATTCTTCATGTCTGAATCCATTTGCATTACGATAACTCTTTTTGAGGTACACAAAGACATATTTTACATTGTCAATTGAAGCTGAAATGTGAAAATGACGGCATGTCCTAGTAGGAGCTGAAATTTCATACAGCTCTCTCAGGTATTTCCACTTTGATTCCTTCATAAACGAGCTTACAAAACTGGAACACAGACTGTCTTTTGGAATCATTTTAGGCAACCATAGTTCAAATTTGTCTATAACAACCCTTCCATCATCAGTACTGTTTGCCATATGAATTAACTCATTGTCTTCATTGAAACCGATGTTAAATTGAAGCTGCATAGGAACTAGCATTTTACTTTCCAATTCTTCAAAGAAGCTGAAACGATTCAAAGGGATGAATGATTACATTGATATGTTTCGCTCCTCCTGTTTCATCTTATTAGTCGCTTGAGAAAGCAATCTTCGAGACTCAAAACCAATGTTGTTAGCCACTGTTTTATTATTAGTGTCCAAATAACATAAGCTATTTTTACCGACTGATCTACTGAAATCATCAGAGTACTTTAATCGATTTTTAACAAAGGTTACATTATGAAGATTATCAATATCATATCAGTCTTTCCAGCTGATTTGATCATAAGATGTTAATCAAACGGTGAGATCCATTTATTACTGTTATACGATTGGCTGCTGCATATCCTGCTTCATCTGCTATTTTCTGAAGCTGAAAACGAACTTCAAAACCATTTTACCAGTCAAAAAATGAAGATGTGTCATTAATCGTAACTTTGTATCCGTTTTTTTCTTGGTGTTGATTGATACCAGGGGCTGGGATGACATCGTCCAACTGAAAACGGACAAGCTCTTTTGTTTGCAAATATTCACTCGTTCTAAAAGCCAGTATATTATTACATTACATAATTTTATCACTACATGATGTATTGTGGTTCATGGCTTGTGTCTTTATATTATTGCTTAAGTATTCTACGTCTTCTTGTTATACTGCTGCTAGATATCAAACAATTCAAAATCATATCAGAGCTTTCTTGTTGTTGTCCCATAGGTTGAATTGGCATCATTTTAGGTTGTTTTGTTGACCCTTGTCTCATTTTAGAAAGCTGTTTCATAATCAAATTACCAGACTTTTCAGCAACTATTTTTCCAATTTTATCACCAGTGTGTGAAACCCCTGAGTCTAATGCTTTTTTAGCAATTGGTTTGGTAACCCTTTTGAAAACAGCTGATGCAATACTCTTCATTGGTTTCCAAATGTTGTCAACAATGAGACCACTACCTTTATGTTGAAATACATATCGATCAAGCTGTGAATGGTAAACTCTTTTAAATTCATACGGTTTCATTATTTACTAATTGCCAACAAGCAAGCCGAGCAAAGACGCGAGGCTTGCGAGGCGGCCAGCTTAATGCCACGCGAAGTATTGCAGCAGGCAGAAAAATTCTCGATCGTTGTATGAAAACTGTAATGTAAGGCTACGTAGTGTAATGTAAGATTCCCTGGAGATTTTAGACCAATGAAACTACATGTTTTGATGTGTGATGTCATTAGACAAACTTGCATGTCGCGTCTGACTATTGATGATCTTGTGCTCGGAGATGAGTGAAAAACACATTTTTCCCATTTCCCTGGCCATTGTGTTGTGTACAGTTGCTTTGAGTGTTCTTTAATATTTTTTTCGAACCATCGTGTTCTATATTGAGTGAACAGGCTCAAACTAAACCGGCGTACGTGTTCTTATCGTCCGCTGTTTTCAATTTCGGATTTCATCCCGCGAGTAGAGCATTTTGTTTTTCGTTTTGTAACCATTGAGTCGTAAACAATTTATTTAATTTTCAAAGAAAAGATGTCTGCAAAGTACAAAATTAAACGATCAATTTGACTTGTAATTCATGGCTACATCTTGCAAAATAAACACTCTACAAGTGAAACAACTTTCTTGTGCGAGAGAGTTTGACTGCTGTCACAGCTGCCTTGCAGCCACCACTTGCATTCACCCTATCCCCCAAATAACAGAAACCTCTCACTGTTTCCACCTCTTCACACAACTCGCCCACCAGTCCCACTAATCCATCAGCTTTCTTCTTGCATCTTCGACACACAAAATCTCTCCCTAACCTCTAGGTCACCCTCTTTACTTTCGCGCATCTACCATGGATCCCATTTCCCACATTTCATACACAACACTGAATTTGCCTTTACTCGCTTCCCACAAATACCAGATGGATTTACCTTACTCACAGGCAGTTCACCTTCTGCCCCACTCACTACCACTTTTGTCTTCCCAAGGTTCAGCTTCAGCCCCTTGCCCTGGAATGCCTCCTTCCACGTACAGAACTTCTCCCTCAGTCCCTCCATTGTCTCACTCATCAAAACGGAGTCATCTGCACACAACATCTCACCCATCAAACCATTTCTCACACTCTCCGTAACCACATCAACAATAATCGCAAAAAGGGATCTGCAGATCCCTGGTGCACACCTCAAACTCCTCTAGCCCAACTCTGACTCTTGTCTTTGCACCTTCACACACACTCATCACTGCTCTCACCATTCCTCTTCCTCATTGCCCACTCCAATACCATTCTTGGGACCCAGTCAAATGCCTTCTCCAGGTCAACAAAGCACATATACAACTTCTTCTCCTTGTCTAAGTACTCTTCTTGTAACCTCCTCAAAATGAACACCTGTTGTTCCCTTGCCTGGCATAAAACCGAATTGCATCTCGTCCACTTTCACCATACCCCAAAATCTCTCTAGCACCTTTTCTACAATCTTCATTGCATGCTCTAGCAACTTCACCCCCCTATATGCCCCACAACTCATTGCATCCCCTTTCCCCTGGAAAATCACTACCACAACACTCAGCGCCCACTAAACCGGCATTCCTCTTCCATTCTACACACCCTGACACAGCTCTACCATCACACCAATCCCAATCTCCCCACTCAACCGCTATCATTTCAACACCGAGGGTCCAGCAGCCTTTCCCGCTTTCATTTTCTCAATGGCCTTCACCACTTCTTCCTGACTAACCCTCTCAACTGGCCCTTCCACTAGTCCGCTTCCACATTCTGATTCCACTCATTCTCTTCATTCATAATTCTTTCCATGTGCTCTTTCCAGACTTTCCCTTTATATTTCTCACTAAAACGCAGCCTACCATCGCTTCCTGTCATGCATCTTCCTCCCTCAACATCTTTCCCATCCTTTTTCATTGACTTCACAAGCTTAAACACCTTCTTTGGATGCTCACTCAGCCCTCTCAGCTCCCGCTCAGCCGCTTCCTTCATTGCCCGATTCTTCATGTTCTTGTATCTGGCCTTGTTCTCCTCAGTCCCACTTTTACACATCTCCATAAGTGCATCCTTCTTTCTCGCTATCGCTTCCTTCACGTCCTCATTCCACATCATGTGTCCCCTTGATCTCTCCTCCCTTTCTTCTTCCCACATACTTCATCACATGCCTTAAACACCCCTTCCTTAAAACATTTCCACAAGTTCGGTGCATCAGCACTTACCAGCTCTCCTACTCTTCCTTCAAATCTTGCCCTTGTATCGTCTTCCTTCAGCTTCCAAACCTTCCTTCGTGCAATCACTTTCTTTCTCACCACCTTCTTCACCTTTTTATTAACCAGATCCGTGACCACCAACCTGTGCTGAAGCTCACCTGGGATGACCTTCACATCTGTCAGATACTTTCTATTTCCCTTTCCCACCAGTACAAAGTCAATCTCCGTCTCATTTTCCCCTGCGCTGTACGTCACTTTTCTCTTCTCCACTTTTCTGAACCATGTGCCACACACAACTCCTTTTCATCACAAAACTCTAACAACATCTTTCCTTCCACATTTCTCTCCCCAATTCCATTTCCTCTATGCACACCCTCGTAACCCTCAATCCGTTTCCCAACATGTCCATTAAAGTCACCCATACCCAATACTAGCTCACCCGTGTTGTGCAGATCCCACTCTCCTCAAATCATCATAAAAACGCTCTTTCTCTGCACCTGTTCTGCCACTTTGCGGACCATACACACAAATAATTCTCACCACTTCTTCCTCAAGTGCCCTCACTACTGTCATCACTCTGTTGCTCTTTTATTGCACCTCCACAACCTTCCACACAGCTCCTCCTTCACCAAAACTCCCACACCTCCAATACCATCACTATTCCCAGACCACCACAACTTATATCTCCTACCCTTCACACCCATAAACCGCGCTCCTTGTCCTCTCCACCTCACTTCCTGCAGACAGCACACATCCATCCTCCTCTTGCTCAGTTTCTCACACACCTCTGTACCTCTCCTGCTCATACTCGCTACATTCCAAGTCCCCACCCTCACCCCAAGCCGCTCATCAGCCTTCCCATCATTCTGCAAGCAGTGCTTGCGTTGCCCAAGGTCAGGGGTTTCACCTTTCTGTTTGTGGTAAGCAAGTGCGACCCACCCCAGCCTTTTGGCTGGCTGGTGCCCATGTTTCCTGCTGTCATCATGAGGGTTTTATTGGAGCGCATAGTTTCTACGAGGAGCATACCCTTGCTTACCCCCAACCTCGGTTTTTGGACACAAGTGGTCCCGAGACTAAAGCCTCTCCCACGTTTTTGAGAAATGTGGTGGAAAACTAGCTCAGGAAGGCAGGGACGCTACTCCCTGTGACCCCATATGGAGTCCCCTACCATAAGCTGATAAAACACAGTTAAATAATTATTTATAATTGGATGGTAGCACAACCGTGCAAGGTCATCTTTTGATTGACTTAAGTAGAGTCGAAGAAGTTGCCAACCCCGTGAAAATAAATCCGATGCCATTCCATATATCTATTTCACAAATTGGTATTTTAAATTTGACAGGGACCAAAATGAAATATTTGCTCAATTACAAATCGATATGAAAAATAAGAAAATAACTGGGTCGAAAGAGCCTCTTCATCACGCAGATGCAGCAACAAAATTTTACATTGATAACTCGATAGCCAAAATTCAACATCCAGGATCAGTTGATTTAACCCCATATTTAAAAAGGGATGGCTCTGTGGCTAAGACCAATGATCTCAACATGAATAACTTTAATATCAACAATGTAAAAAAAGCCTCATCTGGCCATCAAGCAGTGAATTTCACTCAACTAAACGACGAGCTGAATAACTACTTGCATACCTCTGGAGGAGATTTGTTGGGATTTACGATTAAATGATAATAAGATATTTCAAGTCGCCAAGTCAACTGTCAATAATGGACTAGTAAAGAAAGGGTATATTGATACAAAGTTGGATACTAAAATGGATAAAACAATAACCAATAATCTCAACATCAGCAATAACAAAATAATTAATGTAAAAAATGCATCGGATAACTTAGATGCTGTAAATTTACAGCAACTAAAGAATGGTGTTTCTGCTCTCTCACTTGCAGTGGATCAAGTGTATCTTTTAAAACAATGGCAACACAGCTTTAAAATCGAATCTGAATCTTAATAATTATTGGATTCACGCTAGGCACTAAGTCTGTCTTAGTCAAGTCAAGTCACCCTAAGTCCGCTTAAGCGTTCAGACATATCTAGAAGACAAATTCTTTCTGTGCAAAGCTGTCATCATTAACGACAAAAAAAAAACAGATAAGGTAAGTAACATCATAAATGTGGTGAGGTAGTCACGATCCATTTTAGCGAAGAAGTTGAGATGAAAATGAGACTGAGAAGCCGTAAAATCGCTGTAATTGCGACTGTTGTCTGTTTATTAATTTTACAAAGGTTGATCAGCCAAATAACCTTACAAAATCTTATGTTCCTTCGTGAAAGAATGATGGAAGATTTTGTTCAAGAGAGTGACAGCCTGCTTTTTCTGACTGCCCTACTTTTGAGCGTTCACCGAAGACGAGGTAATTTTCGGCACATGAGAAGAAGAGCGTGGGCCTGGCCAAGACCGCAGAACTGGGAATCTCTATCTGATAAAAACCACGATTTTGAAATTTCTTTGCTATCAGGTTTCTTACGTCAGCCTTAATTAAGTCATGTTTGAAACAGACTTAAGAACTGCTTAGGTCGTTTAAGTTTGCCGACACTAAGACAGAAATCACGCTTCTGTGACTTAGCGGTTCACATCTGTCATTTTCACTAAGTCGACTTAACAGATTATCAAGTCTAATGTGGTCTAATGTGAACCCAGCAAATAATAAACTGATCAATGTAAAAAATGCGACAGCCATTTCAGATGCTGTAAATTTGCAGCAACTTAATGAAGCTGCTTTGACAGTAGCTGGTTTTGTTGCAAGATTATATTTGAAAAAGGACGGCACAACTTTACTCACAGGAAATCTCAACCTAATTAATTACAAAATAATGAATATGAAAGATACGGAAAACAATCAAGGTGCTTCGACTAAAAGCTATACTGATTAAAAAAATAGGAGAGACCCATGTATCGTCGCATCAGAATCGAGCAAATGTTTTAAAATATGCAACTGATACCATTGGTGAGCTAAGCGATGATTTTGGGATTGAAGTAGACAGTCTCAAAACAGATTTCGACCAAATGCCACACAAGTTGATAAAAATGCTTTTGTAATTGACATCCTCAAAAAATCAGAAGGATCTAGCATATATCATGGACGTTGGGATCATCGCATTATACATGTGCAATCGAAATCTTTTTCTCCAGTACCCCAACTTTCCATGACGAGGCATTTAATAGCAGTCAAATATCGTTTTCTCCAATCAACATGAATATTGATTATCAAGCTGTCAAAAAGATTTCAAACCAATATCACTATATTAGAGCAATCTTAAATCTGTTGCCAGATGGTACTTCACGAAGTATGCAAAGAGGGTTATTTGTGGATTTCAAAAGCACATTTGACAATATCAGCCCAACAAAGTTGAGAATATACGCTGTCATATATGGTATCAAAAATGATGCTTTGCATGATTTGGACCCGAGTATTTATGATTGGGAAAAAGCTTATGAAGTATCGTCTTATGAAAAATTTACAATGCATATGTCGATCGACATGAATGGTTTTGATATATTAAAAACATCGCATTTTCTCTACAGTTATCTAAACACCAATTCACTATAAATGGAAATCAAAACGACGTCTTGCTTCAAATTTAATTATAAACTGCTAAACATTGAAATTTAGTATGGGTTTCGATTGTCATCACACAATTTTTTCGCATCAAATCAAACTACACAAAAACAGACATTTGATATAAATATAACATTACAAAACGGCCATTTCCGTGTCAAACTATTAAACAACGATGTGCCAAACGAAGAGCTCAATATCTTGATTAAAACAATTATCGAACCAAGGGTATAATGGATAATCCGGACATTTTCAACTGGAATGACATATCAAAACAATTATCTTTCGAGCAAGAGACTGAATTAAAAAAATTGCATAGGTTTTATCATAAGCAATTTTGGTGTTACAAAAATGCATTCAGATATTACAAAAACATGGATCTACTGTGTAATATTGGATTATTGACGGAATTGAGAGCTTATTTACGAGGTTTAGATTATGATGAAGAAAAGCTAATTAATCAATTCAAATTGACAGATGAACTAATCATAGATTAATCCCCTCCTAAATTGGACAGACATGTGAAACAATATAATAAAAAATTTATGACAACAGAGCTCTGATTTTATCACCAACAGCCTTTTCAACCTGAATCCCAATAATTAAGATAATAGCGGTTGGTCTTTTTTGATTTAGATATTGCAATGACTTCAAAGGGTAATTCCATTTTCTGAAACAACTTTCTTAGTATAAACGTAATAGATATCATTCGTTTTCTATTTGTAACAATTCGAGCATTTTTTAATGGTTTTTCTTGTTATAGAAATATTATGCTTGGCACTAAGTAGAATTAATACATTTTGAATATGATATTTGCGGTTGTATATCGATTTCTTTCTTTTCTATCCTATACATGTTAGTATAAAAGTCAATAAATTCGTTTTTAAAATCAGAGCCCTTTGTTTGACCACAGGATAGGCAAAGATATAATCCATGGATTGATTCAATGTTTTGATTATCACAACAGGCCTCAGGTATATATTAAACATTATCGCTTTCCAAATCTATATTGCAAAATGGACATTGGCGGAATATAAATTGTGTAAAAAATTTGTGAACAGATTTGAATTTTATATTTTGGATTACATTTTGATAAATTGCACGGCCCAGAACTTTTTTAGATTTACAATATACCAAGGCTGTAACCTTTTTTTGTTTATAGTTTTTGTATCTAGTTTCTGGGGACAACGTTGATAAAGTTTTTTAGATCGTGGCACTTGTTAATGATACAAGTATCATACAAGTATCATACAAAGTGGCACGATCTAAAAGTCTATGAGCAGCGATTCCGTATTTTTAAACAGTTTTTGTATCTAGTTTTTGGGGACAACGGTTGAGAAACAGATTTTTGTAAACAGCTGTTAACATGCTAGTTTGGGCCATTATGGGACTAAAGCTTAAGCTAAGATAAGCTTAGCGCTTTAGTCACCGTAACGTAGCTACGCTACGGCCCCTAACATCCCACTTCAATAACATTTGTGAAAAAATTTTGTAAAAAGTATTTATAATGTGCTCCATCGCTTACCTTTCAGGTAAGTTCTTCCCTTCATCGCACCAAGCTTCCTTCGTTCCGAAGAAACTTTTTTTTCATCCCCTGTGCTGCCAAAAACGCTGCCAAAAAAAACTAGCTTGACATACAGTGCCAGATTTTGAAAAGAGATTTTGAAAAACCTCGCTGTAAATAATGCCTGCCCCGAAGTACATGTATAGTACATTACTACTACCGAGCTTGTATATTTTTTAACTTTAAAATGACGTTAATCATCTAGTATGATCTGTGTGCACTGAAATTGCCTTATGTTTCTTTTAGGTGGCAAGGTACATTATCAATGAAACCAGGGAACACTTTCAGTGCATTGTTATCTCACTGAAGGAAGAATTTTACACCAGGGCAGAGGTTCTCATTGGAATCACTGCCGAGGTAGGGTAGTTACTGATCAGGTTGCAATCTCGTGGCTCTTGTCTTGTTCTCTTAATGATCAGGACAAGTCAAGTCCTGGAAGTCACTGGATGCATGAATCGCAGCCCATTTATTCCCAAAAAATGTGCCCGCTATTCTTGAGGCTACTGTCAACCTTGAGAGGTGTCTTTCAGAACATTGCTCGTGTTTTGCGTTGAAGCCCAAGGAAACTATGTACCACTGGAAAGCTAATAAAATGTAATATTTGGCAATGCCTTTAACTTCCACGTTTTGTATTTCAGAAAGCAAGCGCAAACACGAAGCTGACCTTGTCTGCTTTGCCAAATTAAAAGAGAATGTTAGCAAAATCAATAACAAATGTGACTTTGAGTTTTGATTACTGCGTAGCCGGGCGTGCTCAACTTGTCCTGGCAAGTTGGTCTGCTATGACTGTACATTGAAAAGTCGTAGCGAAAAGTACGAGTTTTTCAAGAGGAAATTGCGTTTGTCTTTATCCGTTTACTGTTAAGGACTTCCGGTAGTAAAAGTGAAAACACCAGCATCTCATAGAAAACTGTCGCCGAAATGTGATCTTCATCCAATAATAGCATTATCTGCAGAGTGGAACTCGTATTTATGCGCTTACCTAAATGCGTAGAGCACAACTTCGAGAACGAGTACAGATTGTAGTTGTTCTCGTGCGTGCACTCCTTGCCGACGCTAACATTCTCTTAACCCTTGCGTTAACACGGACATCTGAACAAACTGTACTATATCACTCAGGAGATAATAAGCTATCAAAGAGTGTGAGGCTTTTTCAAAATTCTAAATAGTTCTCCCGTGGCGTGCCTACGAAAAAATGCTATCGGCCAACTTTACAATGGATATTCTCGAGAACGAAGTAGAATATGGAGAAAGCCTCACACACTTTGTTTGCTTATTATCTCTTTGAGTGATATCGGTAGTGCAACTTGTTTGAATGTTGATGTCAACCCAAGGCTTATTAATTCAGCGGGAGCAGACAAGGTCAGTTTCGCGTTTAAGCGCCGCTGCGCTCGCTTTCCGAAATAAAAAACGTGAAAATTAAAGGCATTTTCAAATACTACATTTTACTAGCTTTCCAGACTGTGATAGTTTCCTTGGGTTTCTTTAAAAAGAACGCGAAAGACACCCCTGAATTCGAAGGTTGACAGCATCCTTAAGGCACCACATTCATATGGAACTCTTCTCTTTATTCCTGTTCCAGTTTAGGGTTGACAGTTTTAAAGGAACACGATTTTTTATAATAAAGTATTACACTGAAAACAGAATGCGGATGTTGAAAAATACTGTAATCATTTATAGTCTAGAATTTGAAGCCGGTCGGCAGCCTTGTCATTAGCCTAATGGGCTACCATTTTGAAAGCACACAGCCGGGAGAGGATTTATACTGTCTTCCTCTCCCTGAGTGCATTTTTTTTTACTCGCCGCGGGCCTCTGTTAGTCTCGCTATCCAAGATGTCGGCAGATAATTTTTACCAAAACAAAAATACGCCTGCTTTGCAGGCTATCTTGCCATATTTTTTGCGCCACCTCAGTTCAAAAGAACTTGTGTTTTATGTATCTCGAGTAAACTTCATTTTGTTTATTTTGTTCATTCTGCTATCTGGCGACAACAATTACAAGATTCTATTCGATCTCTTCCGGAACGGAATAAAGCCCTGATGACTGGTCGACCGAAAATCCGTTCATCCTTATTTCAAAATACTCTCTCAATTTGCAAGTGATCATTGAATAGTATAAATAATTTATCTTGATATTTGTAGATTATATATCATCTCAGGAAAGGAACTTCCAATAATTAATTTTCCCCATCCGTCCTTTGCATGTTCCTCTAAGTTATCCTTTCGTTTTCAGCCTGATAAAGACTGCACTGTTAGTCGTGTTTTTACCTTGGATTTGACTGAGTATCCAGAGTAGTCTGCACAAATGAAGTCTTATGTGGATACGGACTGTTTTCCAACTTTTGGTTATCTGGCTGCCAGTATGGATTTTTTCTGTTTAATAAATATTGCATAAAATTAATCATATTTGTATTTTTGTTTTTCGCTCCTTCTGTTTGTTTACTCACCCTTTTGAACCATTTTTTGCGTTAACGATTCCTTTGCCCTTGTTTTCCTATTCAGTGATCCTTATAACTTACCCGCACGGAATGAATGCAGTAACCTATATCGACATTTATCTCCTCCCCTTTTCTTTCCCCACCCCCATATGGCACGCCCATCCCCTTGTTTTACTACGAAGACCACCGATCTGTGGATTGGGCCCAAATTAATGAGTCACCGCCCAGCCCACTTTCGCGGCTTGTAAATACAGTAAACACCCGCATATAAGAACACTGATTTCAGGTTTCGGGCTAATTGTGTTCTTATTTAAAGGGTGCTTAGTAAGAAATCAGCTTGAAAGTGTTCTTAAAATGTTCTTACAATATTATTGCTTTCACAAATACTTCAAATTGTACATTACTAAAGGTTTAATTGACATACAACCCTTTTTAAAATAGACTTCAAAATTTGTAATGGTCCTAAGTATTCTAATGCCCTTTCCCTTTATATTAAGAACATGTTTTTTTTATTTATTTATCAGGCTGAATTTGTTCCTATTTATGTGGTGCTTTATTGGCCAATTTTCAGCCTGATGTTCTTAATCCACTTGTTCTTATATGCGGGTGTTTACTGTAGTTCAGATTCTTGAGAGGTGTTTTGTTCGACGCTGCTTTTCAGGCCAGGGAACCTTTCTTGCACCCGAAGTAACAGCGAGTCCGTGGTTGCCCTTGCAACCTCTTCGCTGGACAAGAAAAATTTTATCCATTGCCCGACTCATGATTTTGATTTTGTTGTGGTTGCTCTGGTACACCTTGACGGCAAAAGCTTGGCTATTGGCAGTCACTCAATAATTCGGGCCCATTCCACAGATCTGTGTTTTTTTTAATAAAACTCTGATGATTTTGCGGCCCTATGCCCCGATGGGAGCTATAAGGATCTATGATGATGAAAACCCTGATGAAGAAAGGCAGTGCCTTCCGGAATATTGGTTTTTCTCAATATATTCCTTCACCGTTTTATCAGCCTTGCTCTTTTTAGCTTTTTATTTTTTTTTGAAAGCCGATTAAATCTTCACCGTGGCTTCCAAAACGATATTTGTGGCTAGGGATAAGATCTTGCCGTTATTAAAATGGCAATGGTTTACATACTGCACATATCACATACCGTCTCGTGGCGGCGATTTTCAATTCTTTCTCTGGGGTGAGATCGGACGTCAGCCTTGAAAGGCGCCTCTGCACTACACGCATGAATGTGAAAGGAGGACAGACGACAACAATATGTTTATGTGCCATTTCGAAGAGAAGTTGGTTGTTAATTACATCTGTCGTTCTTCTATTATGTTTCGATACGTTGATGATGATGATACAATGATCTTCAATTTCTTCAGTATCTCAATAGCTGCCATGTAAACATCAAATTTTCTAGAGTTTGAAGAAAATAATGTGATTCCGTTTCTTGATGTCCTTATCAAACGTCATAATCGTACTTTTTACTCATGCGCAGCTAAGCGCATGAGGTATAAAATGCCCTCCGTTTCTTGTTTTCCGTGTTACATTAGTGCATGGAAATTTATGCTTGCATACGTTTACATACGTGACTGTAACTACGTGGGGCGGAGGGTAGGGGATTATTCAAAAAAATTAATAGCTGCTGAAAAATGTATTGTTGAGTCAGAAAAATTAATAGAAAGACTTAAAAAAAAGTATTAGAGTCTTAAAATATATGTATGCTTGGAATATCAGTCCATTTTGCATGACAAGATAAACAGTGCGTGTTTGAAACAAATCAACCATCCCTCTCACGTTTCAAGCCCTTATAAGTAGACTTGCCACAATTTCCCTGGAGAAAATGTTTTGGCGAGCGAAGCGTGATTTTTCGGACGCGAATCTACACGAGACGAAGGACTTTTGAAAGTCTAGCCCTTAATCTATGAGATGTGTCATTTTCTCTTGGATGTGCATGGTCGCGCCCGAATTAATCATCGCATCTTGACTGCACCTGTCCATCCGTTCAAACTTTGTGATTATAGTCGCGGTCGTACGGATCGAGCTGTTAGAATAATTATATCTTTTTCGATTGTAGAGCCAAATGTAAGTTGTTGACATTAAAGACAAAATTATATATTTTTTCTAATTTGTTTTACAAATAAACACTTTGCACGAGAGCGGGGATCGACATAAAGGTCAGGCAAACTGATCTCCATCAACAAGCCGGTCATCTCCTAGTGATCTTTGAGAACCTTAGAGCAGCTTTGAACGAAACTAAATTATGCCCCATTCACACCAAACCTTAAACATGTTTAGTTAAACACGGTTTTAAAGTGTTTCCTTTTTAAATCATGTTTACTGACTTTTGTCGACTACGAATTTAGTACAGGTCAAAGCATGTGTTGAAACAAACCTGAATCTCATGGAAAAGCCAGTCCTACATTTTTCTGTGACTGATTTTTATTTTGGTAAACCAAGTTTAATTAAACATGTCTTGTTGGTGTGAATGAGGTATAAGAATACCTGAGAAAAACTTATCCGACTTTTAGCAATGTGAGCTGTTCTTAGAACTACTGTTATTGTCAGTATGGGCATGCGACGAAGTCAAAATGGGGAATGGTTTCAACAATACAGCCTAGTCGTTGATATGCATTCTGTTTATTTGGTGGCAAAGGAATTTAGAGGATGCTTCAAGGGGAAATTCTGGTTTTCTGTGTTAGTTTTGTTTTACTAAGAGACCATTTATTTGCCAGTATTGATAACTTTGGTTCACATTTATGAAATGTAACAAATTAATTATCTGTGGCTTTACAAAGATCTATTTGTATCGCTTTTACATTCCTGAGTTAATTCAACTCGCAAATGACGTACAAACAACCCAGGTCCAGGAATTGTTCTTCCAACTAAAACTATTGCTGCTCCATACAGTCAAGGTAATGTTGAAGTATTTGGTACGGCAAATGCAGGCACACAACGTGTGGCAATGTCTCTGTCGGCACTTGTTTAAAATTTCCGAAATCCAATAACCTCTTCAGCTGACTTGGTTCAAATTATAAACATTGGGAATAATATGTATTCAGCTTTTTCACAATCATGCAAACAGGGACTCCTATTTTTGACAGATTTGCCTGTTATGGTTATAACGTAAGCTACATTAACTTTCAGTTGACATACAGTGATAGTATATAGTGCTTTGCTAAATAGTGCACTTCCTCTAATTGCAGACTTTCCTTATGTTATATCAATGTTAGCTGCCTTTGATTCTTTGCTCATGGATAATTATCATGCATTTTGTTTAACAGTTGAACTTTACACAGTAGCAATATACTGTCTGCCTAATGGGAGGTGTAAAATTTTTGATTCTCGTGGCAGCGATTTATTAAGTATGGGACCGGCAGGTACAAAACACACGGCACAGGTCATTGTTTTCCCAATACAGAAAGTATCCTAAACATTCATAAAAGCTAACCTTAGGCCTAAAAACTTTTGTTTAGGCCTAGTTAGGCCTAAGGTTAGCTTTTATGAATGTTTAGGATACTTTCTGTATTGGTAAAACAATGACCTGTGACCTGTGTTTTGTACCTGCCGGTACGTGACCCATTTGCAACATGTACTTCAATTGAAATAGATTCATTAATGAATTTGGTACAACAATTTCAGAATACATGTGCACAAACATCTGTTACTTATGAGGTTAAAATGTGTTAACATTATTAAAATGTGAAGCAACAGTGGAAGCATTGTTCATTCATTATATGTTCGAAACCAAAATTTTAGACCCTAGGAGCACTTAAATGATGTTCTTGCAAAGAATGTTCTGCTGTGTCATTTTATTCTATTTGTTTTTCCACCTCAAAGTCTCGTAACTATTGCACCTCTCAAACAGTTGATAGTATCATTGAGAATGGAAGAGCAATTTGTCAGAAAATGTTACTCCAGTAAAATATGTTTTTATTTCTGATTTTCTAAAGAAATTAGACGTAGGCCGCTGGCTATGTAAAAGTTATTCATAGAGCAAGATGTCAAGGAAATTTATCTTGTAATGTGGTTCCCAGTAAACAACAGCTTAAAACTGCCATTTTGGATAATAAGGAAAGCAGCACAGGCTTTTTGATGTGAATTTCTTTCTACTGCATTAATTGTGTTTTCCAATGGTATGCAAAGCAAAAGATGAGTTACCACGTTTTTGTATACAATGGTTCTGAACCAAAAAATGTAACAAAAGTATTTTCAAATGTAGATTCTGTTATTGATCTCTTTTGTTCTATTATTCAAAGTAAATTTAATTGTTTTGAAACAAAGTACGAGGTTGCATTTCTTAGATATTTATGTGAACTATCAAATATAGAATTAGAAAGGAAACAAGTAATAAAAAAGCATAAAACTACTTCAGAAATTGCAGCAAACTGGAAGGAAGAGGAGAAAGCCCAATGGACCAAGGGAAGAAATAAGAACTTCCTTCAACTTGTATTGAAAAGTACAGGTCTATGGACTCATCGAAGAAAAAAACTTTCAAATAAAGATGAAAAGTATAATTAGGTCAATGAACTCACACGATAAAGAGCAACTTCTCTCAAATAGATTCTTGTAACACCTATATACCTTGTTTTGTGGTGTACAATAAAGTTATTATTATTATTATTATTATTATTATTATTATTATTATTATTAAACTGTCAACAAAAGTACAAATAACCTGACAGCGCGTAAGTATAGGCTTCTTAGAGCCTCTTGTTCAACATCAATTTATCGAAAGAAAACTTTCACTGGTCTTTACACCAAATGGGATTCATTCACTCTAAAATACAAAGTAAATCTGATTCGCACTCTCACTTTTCGTTATTTCCGCATTTGCTCGTCGCCTCGTTTGTTTCAGTCGTCTTTGGATGAACTGGAGAAGTTGCTGTCACAAAACGATTACCCACGAGAGGTGTTGTTAATTATAACATGAATGATTTCTTACAAAAGCAACTAAACAAACCATTGACTCCAACCATCACAGTTCCCAAATGAAAATTTTCTTAGTTTTACCTTATTTAGGGCTACAAAGCAAAATCGTTATGTCGTGTATAAATAATTCTACTGGTGCATTGACCTTAAAGTGATTTTTCAAAGCACTCGTCGCATTAAATCTTTCTTTCCTTACAAACATAGACTTAGCCATGGCCAATTGGCTAAGATTGTATGTAGACGGCCTGTCGGGACTGCAATGATTTTTATATCGAAAAAACTAAAAGACGATTGCATGACAGAAAAACTGAGCACTTTAAAGCATTAATTAATGGTCATCATACGTCGGCTCTTGCGGACTATGTTACAACATCAACTGAACACAGTTTATTGGATCATTTTGAAATTTTAGCGAAAGGGCAATCCGACACTCACTGTAAAAATAGGTACGCATTGCGTGCGTGTGGTAGTGCAGTAACTTGACACAATGCTTTATTTCATAAAGACACTGTTGATCAAAGATTTAAAGCTAACCTTAGATGAATATGTCATCAGCGAAAAGCTGTGTCTTCATTAGTTTTTGTCACCTCTATTGTTACGAAATATTTAATAAGTTAATTTTGTATTAACCGTCACTTCTGCATACGAAACGTCAAGTAAAAGATAATTTCAAATGATGCGTTTATATCTGATGTTTGTCACCGCTGTTTTGTGTGTTATTTCTGATATAAGAATTTGTGTGGGGAAAGCGGTTTTTTGCAAAAAAATATATATTTACGATGTCAAATAAAGAAAAGTGCTTACCTTGATTCAGTGTTGTTTCTGTGTCTCTGGTGCGGTTCCTCTTTTTTTCCCTCCTCCTCTCTTCTCTTCCCTATAGAGGGAAAAGAAGAGGAACCTCAAAACCACCTAAATCGCTTTTAATCGACCCAGGAACCATACCAGAGACGATACACAATGAGACTGTAGAAAGGTAAACATTTTTTTTTTAATTTTTAAATCGTAAATACAAATTCTGATATTTCTACTCTTGCATATTACAGATCAGCACAGATACTCACTCATATATCGAGCTTGGGCAGCCTTACCTACGGAGTGTTTTTATTCACGTGATTAGTAACCTTGTTTTTCCACCGAAAAAAAAAGAAGTGCTCGATTCCCAGAGGATTAGTTGTGACGTCACGTGAAAACACTCTATACTTCGGTACATACTATCCAATATGGTCTATGTCTCTAAAATTCAATGGCTCTCAGTCTCGCCTTTGGAACTAGTTGAATTCTCTTTCGCTATTTGATAACACACTTTAGAACTCAATACTCAATTTGACATACTTGTTGATTATTCAGCTCAGCAAACGGGGAAATGCTGTGGTGTATTAAAGTGGTATTTGATCGTGATCATCCACTAGATTAGCCACTTCTACTTGGATGGTCCAAGTTCACTCCTTATCCAAAAAATTATAAAGGTATATATATTATTGTAATTATGATCCTGTTTTCGCCTGTAGCATTTGTTATGTTTGCTAATTAGGCCTAAAGAAAAGTACCCTAAACATTCATTAAAGCTAATTTTAGGCCTAATTAGCCCTAAAAAGACCTAATTAGGCCTAATTACCTCTGGTACATTATTTTCACACATCAATTAAAAACAAAACTACTAAAAAAAAGAGGAAAATTTAACTTGACTCGAACTTGACTCGTGACTCGAACTTGACTCGGGCTCGAACTTGACTCGTGCTACGATCAAACTCCGAAGAAATGAACTGTTTATCTTTCTGCTCACCGACGGTTCACCATGGTGAATCGTTGAGATTCACGATTCGAAACCATCTCATCACAGACCAGTAATTGAAAAAGTCTAATTACGTTGTCATATTTTCAAGCCTATACATTTCTTCCTTATAACAAGTATTAGAGGGGCAGAATTTGGAAAGCATCCATTGATTTATTTCACTATTGTGCATACATAAATTAACCTAATTAATGAGGGTAAACAGTGGTATTGTCAAAAGTCGGATGTGCCAAACAATGGACTCGTTTTGCACTTTAACAGGGAAATTACAGACTTGTCGTTTTTCATAAATTAATAACAGGTGTCGTTTTCATTAGCTTTATATTTTCAGGGTTTCAGCCTGAGTTTTTTAAAAGCAGAGCACCAACCATTGCCGATGAACTCTTCTTTTGCTACAACTGATTTAGTCAGTCCTATCGCAGAAAGAAAACGTCTTCAGGGGCCGTAATATATTTGCATAGCTATTCTGACTCCTTGGTATATAAAATATGTCAATCAAAGCTGACCGTTGCACTTGATAATCATGTCAGTCCATCTGGGAATAGAGCCTATTAAAGTGTTCACAGGACAAAATATACTTATCACACGAGTTTGGAACTGTTGGAATATTGCACGGGGCCGTATATTGCTTCGCACGGCTTCATACCAACGCACACCAATACTCAGACAATTGTAGCTTAACAAAAATATCAAGATGCTGGTTAACTTTTGACAAGGAGTTGAGATTTCGGTTGATTCTACAGGGGCATAAACGTAACGTAAGAACCGTGCGTGTCTGGTCTTCTTGAGACAGAGGTGAGAGATGATTTCATGCAGACTGGAACGCCTAAATTGCTCTGTTATAAAGATGGCGGTTCACAGCACCAGTGAAGTCGTCTCTCTGGCCTTTCTGTGGGCGAATTCCAGGACCTACCGATACAATTTGAGCAAGTTTGGAAAGCTAAAAACTTCAATCGGTGCTGTATTTTGCCGGTAGGACTGGGTGGCTCCGCACTCATAAGAAAATCTATGAAATGAGAATCAGGGGTCTTCCCTTGTCATGGAACGGCCGAATTACCCAGAATTCCTTTCGGGCATGAAGGAGGCAAGCGGAGACTGGTCCTCGTCAAATGAGGAAAAAGTAGCGAGAAGAAGATTTCTAGGCGGATACTAAGGAGTAGCCAAGGTGCGTGCTGTTAACGTAGACTTTATATCATAGGAAATTTGGCCTGGCCTTTAGTACTTTCTTGTCAAAGAAACGGTAAAATGTAAATAAGAGAGTAATGAGATTTATATTTGCGATTACCTGTCCTCTTACGTACCACTTAAGTCAAACTCTACATCTCTATGCAATAAGCGCATTTAAAATTTCCTCATATTATCGTATAAAAGTAGTTAAAGAAAGAAAAGGCTTGTCCAGCATATATGAAAAATACGATTTCTCTCCCGTTCTCTTCTTATGCATGATCTTCGTGGAAATTACATTCTGTCCCTCCATAAACCTAGAACAACCAGTTATGGTCTTAGTTCTTTTTCTTACGTGTTAACTAAGTACGTTGCGAAATGCGCTACCTGATTTTTCCCGTACCACTGAGTTTACTGGTTTTAAACTAATCCAGGACCGGATTTTGTACAGCGGCTGTTCGTTTTGATTAATATATCTTTAAATATTATTTAATATTTAGTTATGTATCTGTATATATTATGTATGTTAGCTGTAATGTCTCGAAGATCTTATTCTAAAATTCGAGATGAATAATGTTTTATGCATTTATGTATGTTACCTTCGCCAGGGCGCATGCGTGCACTTTGTAATCTGCGACTCCAGTGCTTACCACATGACAGATAAAATGACTTTTCTTTTGAATATATAAGCCATGGAAATCTTACGTTAAATTGTAATGACAAGGGCGGTTTGGAGCTGTGAGTAGGCGTGGGATTTGTCTCATATGGTTTAGGGGCCGACATATCCCTCCCTCAATGCCGTACCGGGAGGCGAGGAGGGCCAACTGCGTCCAAAAGCGATCGCACGGGCCGAAATCCCGGGATGACTCGTTTGGTACGACGCTCTAGCGCCACGTCTGGAGGTACTGCATATTTTTCTCGTCTCTTCTTCAAACATTCCGTCAGCGCATGCGTGCGTAAATGTTCAGCCTCTCCGATACTTACAATACTAGACATATTTAGTTAGAACACTTAGCGAATGGTCAGAATCATCGTGTTACAAGATCGTAGCTTATACCACATCCCCCTTCCCCGAATTCAATGTTGTGTGAGAATTTTTCGGGCGACTACTAGTAGTTGTGGAAATCAACATTGGAGGAAGGGGGAAACGGGAATGGGTGTTCCAACAAATGTGACGAGTATTGTATTTGCTTCAAGGAAATTGGCAAATCTGTAGAAGTGTAGATCAGAAGTCAAGTCTCTTTAAAAAAGAAGTAAACTTGTTACTAAGATAAACGGAATGTCTCTTCGCATGCTTTGTATTTAAATAGGTGGGCAGTTGGTCTGAACATGATGATAATCAAGGAATATTTGTTGGAGAGTTTTTAGAAGGCCAAATAATTATAAATGCTATGTGGTGTGTAAAGGAACATCTTCAATATGCTGTGTACCGCATTTCCACGTAAAGTAGTTGACACTGTGTACTTTGATTAACGTAGCGTACACATGACATCGGGGGCCTTAATTATTATCGAGACGAGAATCGAGCGAAATAAGCGCGATCTTCCTTGCACTGGTACTGATGTTGGCATTCGAAGGCATGACAACGGTTAGCGAAGGGAATAAGCTAGAGAGGTGGGGTCGCTGACGTCTTGTGAGGTTCGGTTAATAATATATCGAGTGGTGGCGATGTGGAGCTGGTACCAACCCAAGAAGAATTTACAGGATGATTAAATTAAAATGGACTTAATGTATGTAAATTGCAATTGAGAAGTGATTGTCAACGTTTCACCGTTTTAGCGTAAATTTACCGTGGAAGTCAGTAGTTAGGCAATGAATTTTTCTCTAGAAGAAAGCAAAGAAAATGGTTTAATTATTAAAGCAGCAACCTGAAACATCAAAACGTGGACAATTCGAAACCTTTGATTTTCACAAACCCTACAGGCAGTAGGCAATACTGATGCCGTATTCTCCGGCGATCTCGGAGTTATTTTCTACAGCTTCTGCTTCGGCGACTATTATAAGTTTAACAGCGAGGTTGTAAGGTTTCCAGTCGAATAACTTTTTATAAAACGCTTCATTTTTTCGAAGACACGTTTCCTGTGAGGTCAGTAATTGTTTAATAACATTCGTCACCTCACGATCACGCCGCTTGTTTGTTTCTTATTTTTCGTGTTGATTTGATTGCTTTGCGTATAATTTTTCAGTCAATGTCAATTTGTATTTTAAATTACGAAAATTCCATAGTCGATAATACACGTACATCAAGACCTAAAATGGGTCTCGGCTTATAGCCGAGTATTATGCATTTACAATTCGTGTCAATCAAGTTGATTTTTTCCGTAAGAAGTTTGGGGTCTCGGCTTATAGCCGAGCTCGGCTTGTAGCCGAATAAGTACGGTAACCAGGGAGCTCAGCTTTTAGGCTTGGCTAAATCTACATATTAGCGGAGCTCTGCGAGCGCCGAAGGAGCGCGCGCGGGGAGCACTAGAGTTTTAAAAATATGGCAACCCAAGCAGAGGGGACGAGGTCGAGTCCACACCGGGTTGTTAAACTGGGTTGGTGTTAACGTGTGTCACCTTCCTTTTATTAGAGAGCTTTAGATTCTAGTACGAGAACGACTACGAATACGAGGTTTTTACACAAGACAACAGTGAGCGCGCGCAAAGCAGCGTCATTTTTGCGGGAAAAACGTGATGCCGTCGTCATTTTAGTGCGAGGTTTTGCAAAAATATCGTCGAATCAAAACAAGTCAACAACACAGTAGCAGTTTGGGCATTTTTTGATGAGCAGAAAGGCTCAGTTTTTTCAGCAATAAGAACAACTGAGCAACCTATACTGCAAACAAAGAGTAAGATTAAGCGTACGGGTTACAAATTTCCTTAGTATTTTCGCAAAAAACGGGCAGTCATATCTCGTACTCGTTCTCGTCCTCGTCGTGGAATATAAAGCTCTCTATTAGGCTGATTTAGCAACAGAACGGGAACGTCAGTGGCGACGGCGCGCGCAGAAAAAACACCAATGAGAATTCAGAATAGAATAGACTCCTATCTTTTCTTCTCTATTCTAAATTCTCATTGGTAGATTTGCTGCGCGCGACGTCGCCACTGACGTTCCCGTTCTGTTGCTAAATCAGCCTATTATTGTTAGAAGTGTGACCCTCAGAGTCCAAGATGGAAACGAGGCTTGACCTTCACATGCTTCGTAACCATCGTCAGTGGTGGCGAATCTTCGACAAAAATTCTTATACTTTTAATTGGAATGTATCTGACCCGTAACAGTAATAGAACGGATCACGTGACCACACTAATGTGAAAAAACGAGGTTGGATCACATAATGCCTTGTAATTATTGTTTGTGTCTACAGATTGTCCCAATAGTACTTATACTATCTATTGAAGTATAATTTTAGACAGCCTGTAACATAACAGTAATAAATCTGTCTCGTGCCATTATAACATGCAAAGGAGCCTTTTTTTCGTGAAATGCTTTGTGGCATATTTAGCACCGCTTACTTTTTACAACCAAGTCAATAGCCCATTTCCGAGTTGCTGCATGTCTCAGTTTCAAAACGAGTCCTGGTGCACAACAATTCAAACATAAATGAGTTGCGTATTCTTATGCAAATCAAACTCATTTTCCTTACAATAGTTGAGCACCGAGACTCACTTCGAAACCGAGACTAACAGCAACTCTGAAATGGCCCATTCAGCCAAATGCAGTTTTTTTGACAACTCCTGGACAAGGATAAAAGGTATCCTATTCATCTCTCTCGTCTTCTTCCTCCTCCTCTTCATCATCATCGCCGTCATGATCGTCATCAACAATATCGACATCAAATAACTCATAGTTATCGTCATCAGCATCATTATCACAGCTTCCATAATCTTCATCATAATTGCAGCAGCTGCAAAGATCGGTACATTGACATCTATTTGTGGAACATTGCTCCTTAATTAGATGGAGGATTGCTTTGGTCTTTAACTTGGGAAATAAGTGTCTTAGGCTGGTACAGCAGGCAGATTAATTTCTCAATTCTAGCAGCGGTCTTTCGAGCCCATGACTTCGGTGATGCTGATGCAATGCTCTGCCTCTCCGGCAGTTAATCGAGTTTGATGTTGACTGAGCCGAGAGTAATCAGCGCCGGTGTTGCGCTTTGCAAGTTCTTAGGTGTGCAGTTAGTCCAGCCTTGGATCTACGCAAGCGGTTTCACCTAGTGCACTTTACGAAAAGCATTTGTTGTAGTAGACCATCACTCCCTTGTTTTATGACTTCAGCTGGTATGTCATCCAGACCAGGCGCTGCATCAATTGTAGCAGTTTTTACAGCTTTCCTCAGTTCTTTCATTCAAATGCATCATTGTCTCTCGAGCAGTTAAGTGGTCAGTTGCATCACTGTCTACGTTGCCTTCTTGATTCAGCAGTTGGTGAAAATGCTCTTTCCATCTGTTTGTTATTTCTTCCATCTGCTTTCTTAACTGGGGCAACAGTATTCGTTTTGGGGCTGTACACAATTTTAAGTGCGGAGAACAATTCCTGTGAATTGTTACACTCTTTCTTCCGCTTTCTTGCTCCACCAGTTGTCTTTCATTGTTCTTAGTGGGTCAATTTGTTGGTCTTATTTGTTCCTGTGAATGACTCAATGAATGAAATTAATGTATATTTGAAGTGTGGGTTATAGACGAAAGAGAGAAGTGATCAAGTAAAAAATGTTATTTATCACACCCGCAAAGCATCCTTTTATATCAGTTCCACTCTACGCATGGCAGGAAGCGCCGCAGTTTTGCAGGTCGAGAGCAAGAATAATAGGATTGAGATGTACCTTTCTATAATACTTGCTCTTCCTAGTCACAACTGAAAAAGTGTTCTCACAGTGTTGGAGTATGCATCTTCGGTGTGGGGTGGTATTCCCAAATACCTCGTTGAAGATCTGCAGCGTGTGCAGAATCGCGGCTTTTCTCTTACTGGCATTATGAAAGCTAGCCTTCCTGGCTAACTTTAAAAGCGCAGAGATGCAGCTTTTAGGTGCGAACTCGAGAGACTTTTAAGAGGTTAGTTGATGTGATATCTTACAAGATTTTATCAACTCAATAAATGTAGATGTATGATGTAAGAAACATCCCAATTACTCACTGAAATCAATGCCATCGATCAATAGCCTCTACTCGAGTGATGAACCGCGTTCAGCCTTAAGATACCACATTCTAGGGCTGATAGGGACATGAAGTCCTTTGTGCTAAGGTCAAGTCGAATTTTAAACAATAGATAATGTTCGCGTGAGTTATTAGTCTGCCAAACTCAAACATTGCCTCATATTTATAGTGTTTTAATTTTATTATCGTAAATTCACCGTATTTTTCATTTAAGGATGTATTAATTAATAAAGCTATTATTATTTCTGGGAATTGTCTGAGGGACACTACAAACACGTGCATGTCGGTGTCAGGTTAGATGATGTTGATAGTAGTGGCTCCCGAGTTTGCAGCATCAACAGCATGCAGCAACCATTTTGTAATGATCAGCCTCCCAATGGGTTCTCTTGAGGTGCAATTGTACACCATACCTGTACGGGTTGCTTTATGGGGATTGCCCCAAGATGCTATCCGATGCAATCCTCCTTCTAATTGAGGAGCAATGTTGCACTAATAGATGTCAATGGCGCGAAGCGGAATTTAAATATACCGATCTCTGCGGCTGCAATGATGCTGGAGATGATGAAAGCTGTGATAATGATGCCGATGACGATACGCATGAGTCATCTGATGTTGATAATGTTGATGATAATCATGACGACGATGATAAGAGGAGGAGGAGGAAGACGAAGATGAATAGGATACCTTGCCAGGGAGTTGTGATAAAATTGCATTTGGCTGATTGAAAGTAGGCGGTGCAAAATATGCCACAAGGCATTTTATGAAAAATGGCTCCTTCCTGTTATGCTACAGAGTTGTCTAAGTTACACTCCAATAGAAAGTATAAGTAATATTGGGACAATCTGTCGCCATAAACAATAGCTACAAGGCATTATGTGATCCAGCCTCGTTTTCACGTTAGTGTGGTCACGTGATCCCTTCTATCACTGTTACGTGTCAGATAGACCCCAATTTGAAGTATGAGAATTTTTGTCTAAAGCCCTGTTCAAACGGTCATGATAGTTGATGATAGTTGATGATAGTTTAAACTATCATTCACTATCATTGACTATCATGTTTGCGATCAAACGGTCCATGATAGTTCATGATAGTTGACGAAATCGCGCAATGTGCTGGCGTAGTTAACTGGTACCTAGTCTCCTACCGCGCGCGATTGTAAACAAATATGGCGGGGATTTGAATTTCGTGACGAAAATGGCTGTGTATCAGCCGAGAAGAGCAGCTATTGCCATTTCTTTCTTCGCTTTTCCAGTTACATCCCGATTGTGGTAGACATCGCAAAAAATGTTCCACAAACATGGCCGTGCCTCGTACTCATCTATTAGGTTGCATATCAAACTACTACTCCACTTCTCGTTGTCTGGTTTTTTAGCTTTTTTAGCTTTTCTCACTTTCTCGCTTTCAGCGTCACTGTCGTCCGAATATTCGTCCAAATTATTGTTTTGTTGTTCCTCACAGGACGATGGCAAACTTGCGGTAGCCATATTGCATTGAGCCCGCCTTGGTTACCCCCGCTGACCGAAAAACTATCATGCACTATCATCCGCTCGGTCAAACGGAAAAAACTATCATGAACTATCATGTCGAATTTGAACATGTCCAAACTGCATGATAGTTGATGATAGTTGATGATAGTGAATGATAGTTCGTGTTCAAACGTGCGTGATAGTTGAAACTATCATCAACTATCATCAACTATCATGACCGTTTGAACGGGCCTTAAGATTCGCCACCATTGACGATGGTTACAAAGCATTTGGAGGTCAAGGCTCGTTTCCATGTTGGACTTTCAGTTACACTTTTAAATCTCGTAAAAGCCGTCGGTGCAAGCTACAAAATTAGAAACAACATTTGGCATGTTCTTTAGGGTCTCCTTAGCACATCTAGATGGGCCGCTTTCATAGCGAAACTCCCACCGGATTACAGATGCCCCCAGACTAATAGGTGCATAAAGTTTGTATGACCATTTAAACACTCGAAAATTTCGTACTTGTTTAGGAACCAAAAGCTTTTGCCGTCCAGTGTGATGTTTCATAATTATTAATAATAATAATATATATTTAGCTTTACAAAATTCTCAAAGCTTTACAATCTTACAATCTTACATTCAAATCTTCGGGTGCGTTCGATTGACCGTATTCCGGAATAGGAATACTTAGAACAGAAGTTGGAAATCCTTCGCTTTTACGGAGATTCACCTTAAAATTGTCAAACACCAGCTAAAATGATATTTTAAACATATATTTATTATCCTTGTTGCTTCAAAACGCCAGACATACCGTTTTAAATCATCACTCCACGTATTCTTATTCCGGAATAGGGTCAATCGAACGCACCCTTACATTCAAATTACATGCAGTATGAGAAACTCTAAAATTACAATAGATTTCTAAAGAAAAACAAGAAAATCTATATCCTGTATAATAATGCAAATAAGGTTTATACACTATACATAACTTAATAATAGTAATCTCTATAAACTATATGTAATATGATCTCTATACTCTATAGCACTGGCGGAACAGGTGTGTTTTAACTTTACTCTTAAAAATATCGAGTGATTCAGAATTCTTAATTTCTACTGGTAGTGCATTCCAAAGTTTAGGGGCACTGGCAGCAAACGATCTGTCCCCATAAAGCTAATTCTCGACGTAGTTAATCAAACTCGATCGCTCTTTTGAGTTCGTAATCTAACTTAATCGAACTCACCCAAAATGTTTGCCAATGGAACGTTCGGCGTGAAACTAACTATTCCGGGAGCGCGGTGGTAAAAGAAAACGAAACTTCAACGACGGCGGTTTAATCTTCCCCGACCTTAACACCGGTCGGTGTTATTACGAATGTGATAAAGACAGTTTACATGGTTTACTGTGCTGTTCATGTTATCCAGTACTGTGAATTTATCAGTTTTGAATCACCTAAACAATAAAGATTTTAGCTAATTGCAACGTGTTGATATCTTTCAGACTTGCCCTAAAACGCGGTTAAAAGAGTGGAATCCTTCTGGACCAATTCTATTCAGACAGAAAGCTTTATCGGTTTTTGTATGCCGTTTTGTTTTTCTGCCGAACAAAAGCGAACTGATCGCGTCGATTTAGTTCGATTGCGTTGGGTGTCTTGAAAACAAAGACCCTAAGACTCGAAAACGAAGAAAGTAACACAAAACCCTCAATTTGGCTAATCCTATGCCTAATTAGGGGTCTTTGTTTTCAAGACACCCGATTGCGTTCGGTAATCGAACTTAATCGAACTCACCGAAAAGCTCCAGTTCGATCATGTTCGAATACAGAACCAATCGAACAATTGGGTTTGAGTGATTTTTGGATTGACTACGCCGGGATATTATGTGCCACAAACAGAGCTCAGGTTCCTACTGGGCTAAAGAAGAAAAAAATAAGTGTGCAAAGGTGGAGAATTTTAAAGCGGTTTGAAAACTTGAAGCGTGACTGGGTTGCAAAGGGTTCCTTTAACCATACAAATCCTAATAAATTCTTTCAACTGTAACAACACCAGTTTAAATGATATGATTAGCCAATATCAAAAATGCCATAATACCGTTGTTTGTTCCCCCAAAATTTTATATAAGCATTGTTTTTATTTTCTCTTGGGACTTACAATGGTCCCAAGAGAAACTGGAAACAATGCCTATGCAAAGTTTTGGAGGAACAAACAAAGAGTATTATGGTATTTTTGATACGCAGTTACTAAAACAAGGAATGACCTACAATAACCTACAGTCATATTGAAACTGCTTTCATCCGGAGTCAAATTTCCACGATCTGTGTATGGTTTCATCAGCCATTCGCTTTTAAGATTCCAGATATTTATTTTTCACCGCCTGTCTTGTTTAACCAATTGACGTTCCATTCTTGCGCTCCATAAGGGTATATTTCGTTTAAAGATGCACTAAAACGCCATTCGCGTTACAATGACTTTCAACGCCATAGCAAGTTAATTAAATGTTTTCCTGTGTGCACCAGAGAAATCTGCGCATTACTCCAACTCCCTCAAATCTAACAAAATACGCGCAGAAGACTCTATGAACTAAGACACCACTTAGCAGGGGAGTGACAGGCAAGACTTTTCCCGACACGGAAATTTTTTTACTAGACGCTCCATAAAGCGTACACTGATTTGCCTGTGGTACGTGTTACACAAAAAAGGAACGCACTGAATTGGGTGGTATTGAACTTCAGCGTTCCAGTTTATTGTTTCAAGTGGGGGGGGGGGGGGGGGGGGGAATTAAGACCATTTGCGGGGGCACCCACATGTCGTGCCAGCAGAGGCCCTTTGGCTCACACGTTCACACCGTAAATTATTTTGTAATGTCCTGTCCCATTTTGAGGTCTTTTAGTTTTTTAAGCTTTGGTAATAAATTAAGTGTAAAAATAACAAAACACGGTCTTGAGTAAAATTCACTCGTTTCTTCTCCAACTAAATAGACTGCAAAAAACTAACTGCAAATTGCTCTGACGGACGTTTTCCAGCATGTCTTGCAGTTGCACTAACCAAACGTTTATTGCAGACACTAAGAAAGGACGGAAGGTGTTGTTTCCGCTTCATAATTCCTCTTCTTGTTAGTCTGATCTGATGCCAGGTCAAAACATTGTTTACGTTTGCACCAGAAAAAGACAAGCCAAAAGACAGATGAAGAAAATAAAAAAGTTTTTATACATAACTCTGAATCGAATTCTCATCGAAAGATTAATGACAATCGAACTTAAAAACACGAACATTTCTGTACATGTACATGTTCATTGCCGTGACTTTAACATCTTGAGTTCCCACGGCTTGCTCTCGTCTGACCTTGTAGCTCAGTCGGTAGAGCAGTGGGTTCAATTCCCACCCTGGTCAGAGTTTTTCTCTGTCCTTGTGTGGGCCCATTTCCATTAGTAGGGCTAACGCTCACATGGTTCACATGGTTCATATGGGTTACAAAACTAGCACTTCTCAGTACACTCTAATCAGTTAAGTCTGTTGAAATATAAAGTGCTACACGGCCAACGTTTGTAAAAACGTAACCCTTCCATTAAGTGTGAGGTGCCTGTGAGGGCTTTTGAGCAGCAGGATTACTCCAGGCAGAGTTCTAGCTAAAATCAGGATAAATATAGCAGCTACATGATCGGACTAAGAAGTCCTGTTTCCATGTTTTATTACCAACGTTTATCTACTCTACACATTACATAAAATGAAATGATTCCAATTCTCATGCTCTTTGACAAAATAATACGTTGCCCCAATTAAAATACCTAAATGGTAAAATGACCAAATTATTTTATTATGCAAGCTTAAGGTTAACGTTAGCAAATAACTAAGTCTTAGTCATAGTCTTTGAAACTTAAATACTCAAATGACCTTTCACTACAATAATTATTGTAAATATAATTTGTTGGAAAAAAAAAGAACCTTATAGTTAAGTGAGATTTGTCCTATTAATGAAGCTATGCACATTAAGACATGGAACTTTTCAAGAGCTGTTGTACTTAGAAAGGAAGTACAGGTATATATTGGAAAATCAGTTATTTTGAATGCCAGTTACTTGTCAAACAATGAAGAATGTTGCCTTGGTTCAACTCTCCAAGGGCATGTAACCTAGCTTAACCTGTATCTCGTATACTTAGTTGTAAGAGCTACTGTACATTTTTGTTTTAAAAGCCTTTTCTAAAGTTTGCAATTTTCTTTTTCTTTCCCTGAGAAAAATGGGCAAATTCTTTAGTACAGAAATAATGACGAAGACTAAATTCTTGGAAAAATCCCTTCTGCCCTTTTTTCTTTTCTTAACAAAAGCACGTCATTGTGCAAATACCGAAAATTGATTTATTATCAATTTTGATCTTTTCCAGTTGACACAACTTCGTTTCAAATTCCGATTTCCACTCATGTTCTGTGGTCACACATTGTACTAAATTTGATTGATGTCAGCAGCTAAGCAATGGCATGTGTGGCATAAGCATGCATACACTGAGTGGGAAACACTTGCAAGCCTCCTTAAATCATGTACAATTGCAGCATATTAATTTAATATTGCTTACTACAAAACCATTCCTTTGTGCAATGGTTAATCAATTTGCAACATTGCTAATGCAATGAAATAGGACCAAAAAAATTTACTTCTCATACCTTTTCTGTTGTCCTAGCTTGTGAAATTCAACAATTTGGTCATGAAATTACTTTACAGAACCCCCATGAAAATTGGTTTCTTTGTGAAAACTAAGCATACAGCATCTCTCTATACTTCAGATATGTCCCCCTTCAACTGCATAATTTCTCATTCCATTATGTGAAGTTCCTTCCTTCTTTGGGTCAGGCAGGTAATTGTTTAATCCAGTAAAGAAGGTTTTGTGGAAACTTGCACGCCAGTTCTTGGGCCAGTCCTTGATAAGCCATATCAAAATGGGCAAAGTGGAGGCAAGGACAATCACCACAATAATAAAAACTGCCCAGCCGGGGTACTCAGTAGCTTGAGTCCACGTCTCCGAACCTTTGCCAGCAAATGGATCCTGAAGGAAAAACATAGCATTCTATGCCATCAGGATTTAAGCTATAGGGAGGACATAAGGACGAACAGTACGTCACTTGACAGGGATACCTTAAGTTAGCAATTTTCGTTGCCCTAAAGGTCAGCTAGCATTTTGGAGAAGCAAATAGTTTGCTGGAAACATTGTTTAACTTTGGATGTAATTCCTGAAGAAATAGACTTCGCAATTAACAAAAACTTTAATTTGTCAACAGCGAATGAAACATTCCACAATCGAATGAGAACAGTAGAATTGCAATAAATTATAACAAAAGCAAACTTACAGCCAAAGAAAACGACAACGCTTAACAGGAAATCCGTAAGGCGAGAAATAGATAAACAAGGCCTTGCAATCGCTTGGGGCGTTAGAAACACAAACATGGCTGAGTCCCAGCAGTCCCCAGTCAACAGGCCCTTTGGACTGGTAGCGGCCAGTAGTGCACTCTGAAATCACTGAAAATTTCACGCACTTCAATTTGAAGCTTCGAAATTAGAACAGATAAAATCTTTCCAATGCAAGAAATTTCAATTTCCACCTAAGACTTTTAGATGGTGGTCAAAAGCCCCTAATTCATGGCTAAAATATGTTGTCTTTGATTTTCTATTAGCACTTAGGTGGAATAAGAAAGATCTCGTTTTAGCAGAAAACGTTTGACACTGTCACTCAAGACAATAATATTGTAATGCAATACTATGCTCAAGTGATCAAAATCAATTCAAGCTGATCCTCAGGTGCACTTCATTGCTACACCTATTTCACTGTATGCTTTGTGGTTTACAAACAGTCCATGATTTATCCCATTCATTTTTTGGATACAAATTTTTACTGCTGGCAAATTGCCTTTGTCGTGAGCAATTTGTAAGTTACCACTGCAGTCAATTCATATGTTGCGTGATGTCGCACTTGTGGACCACAGTAGAATGGTTCTATACAAATTTTGTGATAACGTCAGCATGGTAGGGTGGCCACAGAGAGTCTAAAGAGGTCATGCCGTGTTGAGTTCATCGTGTTTAACCTTGTCTTGTTTTTGACCTAAGGTCCTTCTACTCTGTACATGGACCATCATGACTTAATGTTCTCAATGCCACATACATGCACATACCTGTATACATCCAACAAATTGAGAATAGGTTGGTGGACTCTGGCTTTGTTGAACAATCAGAGCAATTAGAACAATGAACAAAGCCAATGGAGAGATGTATTTCCAGCAGATCATCCAGCCAATCCATGGTCGCTTTCCAGTCATGAATTCAATGTCATCTGCAAACCTGTTGATTTTGTATACATGAAGTATCACCAGTCAGGCTGTTTTTAAGTTGCTATAAGTAACAGAGTTTTAACTTGTAAGTCAACATAATACTTATTCGTTTAAGAGCAAAAAATCTAAATATAAGCTCAAACCAAAACATACAATCTGACAAAATGAACGGTACAAGAAAGAAAACAAAGAAGTATTGTACCAAATCAAATGTGTTTACAGTGGTGATGTGATATAAAAAATTTGTATCACTTGTCAAAATGAGACTTACTGTAAGAAATTTTTTAAAGTGTTGGTATAGAACAAGCCAAAAATGTAGGGAAAAATGTTTTCAGTGGACTAATATGGACATTATTGATCTCCTAGATAGGTGTCCTTATATATTTTAGAGACACTGGCATTTACTGGTAATCTAAAATCTTCACAATGACCAGTGGGTTCAACTTCTCTCAACTTCTCAATAAATGCACCATGGTTTCATGGAAGCAAAGCAACAAGATGACATTCTAATCTTCAAGTAAATTGCAAAATTGTGTTTAAAAAAACTTATAGGAACTTGAACTGCTGAGTTAATTGGACCATACAGTCTAGTAAGTGTCTTTGAGACAAGTTATATGGTTTTTCAGATTTCCTGAACTTGGCCAGCGCTATACTTGGTTACAAAATCTTAAAAATTCCAGCTGCATACAAGTAGTTTCAACACGACATAGTGATAAACTGTATGTGCAAGAGGACCAATTAACTGTATGGGATGGAGAGGAATGAATGTACAGATTCACACAGATATGACCGTTTCACTTGCACTTTTTAAGACAAAAATAGAGTACCTGTCATTGCCATAAACCCATGCTACTCCAATGCACTGGAACAAGGCAATAACCAGCAAAGGAATGGTAACAGAGTAATCGTCAAACATTTGAAAAACGTAATATCCAGGACCAGACACAATGGCTAAGCCAAACAAAAACAGGACGACTGCGACAAGCAATGTAACCAATTCTTTCCTCATGTTGGGTAAGATCTTGAGATCAATTATGGGACCAATGGCAGCCTCAAGGGTTCCAAACTCACTGTCAATTCCAAGAAGAATCAACATGAGGAAGAAGAGAATAGCCCAGAGTGGTGATACATCCATGAGCAAAAGAGCATCAGAAAACGTCATGAATGCGAGGCCAGGCCCACTTCCAACCTGTTAGGCACAAAAACAAAATAATAATAATTATTATAAGGCTTTAGCACAAAATGTGTGAAAAATTACACTGTAAGTTGTTGTTGAGGGAAGGAAAATCTTCAATATAAGAATGAAATTTAAAATATTTTGTCACCTTTTGGTGTACTCAAGGTGGAATTTCATTGAAAGCATCAGCCACTTGTGCTTTATTTTGTCACAAAAGCTCAATTCACCATTTTTGGTTGGAGCCAAGCAAAGGGCAATGATGAACATGAAATTCTCTTTGAATTGACTTCTGTTAATTACTGCCATTTTTCTACCTGAGGTTACAGGTGTCAAACGGTATCTTGGTGTGCTTACATACTCTTAGTGACATACTTCAGGAATAGCACTTCTGAAATGCATTTTTCATCTCATTTCAACAAGAGCAAGTGAGGCTTACTTGATTTGTTCTTACCGTGCTACATGTAGCTTTGGTATGATTTTCCCTCCCACTTTTTTTCATTGCCTGACTCTCCCCCTTGTCAGGGTCATCCCCTAAAGCCTTACTCTTCTTTTTTATAAAAAAAACGGAGGTCATTTTAAAACATCTGAAGTTTTGGTATGTCTAATTTACAGAGCCCATGGAACCCACGGAACCTACCTAGGGGGTATTGGGTGAAGTTTCATAAGTGATTAAATCCACATTCTGTTAATAGCATGAACCGCATAAAAGGCTACAGTATTTACCCGTGTCTAAGTTGATCCTGTGTATAAGTCGACCCCACCCCCCCATTTTTGATGGCCAAAAAAGCAGTTTATTAATTTCTTTGTTAAAGTGGTACTATGATAAAAAAAAGTATTTCCTTTTTTTCTTCAGATTTTGAAAGCATGTTTGCTTAACACCTAACTGGCAAAATTTTGAGCTTTGAGTTTTATCCAAAGGCTGTTTATTTTGAGTGGAAGTTTTGGATTTCATGTTCCGCCATTACTCATGTTCAAAATATTTCAGCGTGTAAACACAATTTATTATAATTATATGCAAAACACGGGTTTAAAAGTCTGAAAGCCCGAGATTCCCGTGCTGCATATTAATTCAGCCGCGTACATACGCATTGTATTCTTAAACTACTGAGTCTTTGACGTCATTTTCTCCTCGACCCAGCTCTCTCAAGATTTTAAAGTTAGTAATGGCAAAAGTAATGGTGGACCAATAAATGAGAAAATTCCAGTTAAAATAAACAAGTGTCTTTTTAAAACTTGGGTCAGTTAGTGTTTAGTTAACATAGTTTTGAAATCCAAAGGTAGTCCTACCACTTTAAATGTTCATGGGATACTAATCTTGTATTCTTCGATTTCTGGAACTGTGGATACACAAAAAAATCAGGGCCTCAAGCGCTTAATAGTTTTGTTCTTCAGCAGTTGTTGTATATGCGGGCATTTTGTCCTTAAGTTTTAAAAAAGTTCTCAGAAAATCAAACATGTAAACCACAAACTAACCTGTTTTGCTGTTCAGGGATAAAGGGCTTTGGAGGATAAGCACAACATCACAGAAGCTGGAGTCGATATTTGAAAATGACTTCAAAAACGATGCGAAATGTGCAAGGTTTAATTGGTCCTTGATTTATAATATATCACATGACAAACAAAACAAAAAACTCGTAAAGCAAACACTACGAAGTTTGCAAAAGCATTTCAATCAGACAGGTTTGTACACAGAATAAAAAGCAATCATTACCAACCAGCATTTTCAGGCAATGTAAGTGACGATGCTTGCACGTAAAACACAAGGTATTGTGCCAGGTTACTAAGCAGTTGAATGATTGTGTTTTATTTGAAGAAACAGAAATGCCTTTTTGAGCTTTCCGCCTAAGGTGTCTATTTCATATTTGTGCTAGTGAGTATCTTCAACATTTAGAGTTGAACAAATCCTTCTTCATTTCAACTGGAATTGCTTACATTCATTTTGAAGTCTTTTGCCACCAGATGAAAAGCCAACCTTTTCTACTGCATTCGTTATGCCCAACACAACACTAGTATGTTTTTTGAATAAATTATTTAGCTGGAACTTGGCTCTAAATCTTTGACCCATGTATAAGTAGAGGGCCGTTTTTGGAGCTTCTTTTAAGACCATAAAAGGTCGACTTATACATGGCTAAATACAGTATTAAAGTACAAGGTGGGTTCTTGAGTGACATTACTAACAAGACATTGTTATGGCTGCTTTGACTTTACATTTACTTGTACATGCACACTTAAATGTGTGTGTGTGTATGTTTGGGATGGGCGAGTCTTTTTATTGTAGCCACGCACTTTAGTAACCAGTCGTTTCGCCTACTGTCTGTTCGCCTACGTATGTCGGTTCGCCTACGTCCAATATGTCAGTTCGCCTACGATTCATATGTAAGCTTTAAAACTGAATTGTTTAAAAGTGCTTGTTGAACCTCACAGAAAAAAACTGTGACGGCTAGCTGAAGCGTTATTTCTGTAAACTTGTGTCTTTAGTGGGGTCCTTGAGCGGCCTATACCAAAGAAAGTGAGACTTTTCATTAACATATCAATAAAGGATACGTTAAAAATTTAGCTCGTTCCCACTCTACTGGGCGGTTCAATGTTTGTATCGATGTTGCGATCATGAACTTTATATCGCCTCCACGCGATCCGCAAACTTAGATGCAAAAAATTATATCTGACTGCTAGCTAAGGCGTTATTTCCATAGACTTGTGTCTTGAGCGGGGTCCTTTAGTGGCCTATACTAGAGAAAGGGAGACTTTTCATTAACATATCAATAAAGGATAACGTACGTAAGAAATTAGCTCGTTCTCACTTTACTGGGCGGTTCAATCAGACCTCTCAACCTCAAAACACCGAAAATCTGGAGACTGATGTCAAAAAATCTGGAGATTGATCGACCGGCAGACACAACCAAGTAAACACAGGTTCTTAATAAGAGAAAGTGTTTTTTTCCTGCTTATATTTTTTTAAAAACATGCGTGGACCTTAACAACACAGGAATAAACTTTATTTTCACAGCTTCAATACTCACAGCTTAAGTCCAGCCAGTGTGTGAGCACTGAGCTGATCTCATTGCTCAGGCTCCAATTGTTCGAAGAGTGGATAGCACTATCCACTGGATAACTCAATTGCTTTTGCTAGTGTTTATTCGGTGGATAGCGTTATCCACCTTTTGAAAAACCGAGGCCAGCATTATATGCAGTAGCTGCCTTTTAAGAACTATCCAATAGTTCATCAGGTTCGACAGCAATTTCCACCATTTTGAAAACGTGATCAAAATGCGAGAGACTGGTTATGATGACCTAATTTCAAAAAGGTGTTCTATATATGGTGATGAACGGCAGTCTGTCATGGACTGTAGACGGATGGAGAATTGAACAGCTTCGTTTGTTAAAGTTAACTATAAATTTGCACAGAATTGACGCAAGAAACTCACCTAAGCAAGCCAAAAATGAAATGCTACAAAAACATTTCTTCTTTCAGCTTGCGCCTCTATTTATCGTGAGATTTGTCTGTCTCGTCGTGAGACCGTGAGATTGAACTGAAAACCGTGAGTCTCACGACAAAATCGTGAGACTTGAGAGGTCTGTTCAATGTTTGTATCAATGTTGCGATTTGTTCTCAATATCATGAACTTTATGAATTAGTGTTGGTTTTTTAGTTTGTGCGCTTTCACGCGATACGCAAACGTAGCTAGATGAAAAAAAAGTTAAGGCATTGTGTAGGCTTGTCACTTGAGGTGAGATTTTTTTTTAGTGTAACGGTTGAGATTTTGCCGACACGAGCGGCACGAATGGTCTATCCACACGACCGGTTAGTCAAATCTTTCGTTTTTATTTATTTTCATTTCTATGTTGTTTCAAGGTGGTCAACTGTTTTACAAAATGATAGTCATGGTACAGAATTTAAGACGTAGGCGAACTGACATATTGGACGTAGGCGAAATGACCCGTAGGCGAAACAACTGTAATTCCACACTTTTATCGGTATATTTATTGGGTAAGCCCCCAGCAAGATTATGATGAGCCAATGCAGATGATGGAATCTGTCTCTGTTTTGTCTCTGTTCGATTGAAAGTTTTCACTCACGAACCATGCAGTTTGACCAGGAAACTAATTTGTTGTGCAGGCTTCATTCAGTTCTTTGCAGTAAAAACATGTCTTGAATAGTTAGCTTCAAACCATGTCAGACTTTCTCTCATTTCGGCGATTTTAGACGAAGTTCTGAGAATACAACTGGATTATCTATTGGTAGCCTGACTATTACCCAGGATCCACGCTTTTAAAACAAGTGACCATTTTGACCGTGCTATGACTTTTGTATTCAGCAATTTTGAGGTGGTTCCGTAGGTTCCGTGGGTTCCATGAATTAGACGTTTAATACAAAAACATTTACATGAAACTATCCAATAAACAGCAGAAATACCTTAGTGACTGGAATGCCTGTCACCGACTCCCGATAACCAAGGATAGAAAACACAACAATACCAGCAAAGATTGATGTACCACAGTTGACAAATACCACAGTATAAGCATCTCTCATGACTTGGTTATGGAGTGGCATGTAACTAGCAAATGCAATCAGTGCACCAAAACCCAAACTGAGAGTGAAGAACATTTGAGTGGCAGCATCTTTCCAGATATTGGCATTTTTCAAAAGTTTCCACTGAAATGAAATAATGGTGGTTAGACAGCTACAGAGCTACGTGTAAGTTCTCACAGGAATTGTGTTAATGCAGAAATCGTGCATTTTTGACAAAAGGGGGGTTCCAGGATTCCAGTAGGAGAATGGAAACCACTACAACATCCAGGTGGATTGCATGCCTTTCTGCCATTTTGATTTCTCACTCCATTGAAATGGGGCAGGTGTGGCCGGACAAAAGCTAAAGGAACGTTTTTATAGTATGGCATCAAACCATGGAAAGAGGGAAAGACATGCCTAGTTTTTGGACAAATGGTTCACAGTGGCTGCAAATGAGAGTTGCCAGAGTTGGCAATGATTTGCAAGGATTGTTCAAAGGTCAGAAAGAAAAACGTGTTTACTTCTGGATCCAAAACTGTCCAAAGAGCAGTGCCATCACAGGAAATAGTACAGCCTTATCAACGACACTGCTCTGCCTATCTTTGATTGCCTATACCAAGAACTGTAGCTATATGATATGTTAAGTTCAAGTTGTGAGACAAAAACAACAATAATGAAGACAAGGTACATTGAGGTCAACTTCTTCTTTAGGAGGGCCTTGAAAATATCGGAACCCAATTAATTGACAAGACATGTGGGTCCCAGGACCCAAAATGAAAAATCCAAAAGTCAACCCTGCCTGAATAAGGAAGACATTTGCTTAGGTTATTAACATCCAAAGCTATTAACAAACAGGTAAAAAACTCAAGAATGTATTGTGTGGTACCAGCAAATATCCAGACCCCCACTAAATTCTGGAGTGGTTACATGTATGTGATGCTCAAAGTCATGAGCCTGAATGTGCCACTTACTGACTTTTGTGGGTCATTGTGATGCTTCAGTCTTCCAAGCTGCATTTTTCCTACCATGCTTCAGCTTTAAACAACTTTTCTCTTTCAGAAAAGCTCTTTGGAAGCAAACTAACCTCAATGAAATATGAGGACCTCTTTGTGAAGCCTCTTAAAACAAAATTTAGCTGCTATTGTTCATTAAGACTCTCCACAGAGATTTCCCAAGCTACATTTGGTCTCTGCAAGACGAGCTTAACTTTCATCACTTAAGAGAAGACAAGGGAATGTTCGTGATTAAAAATATTTAATTGGGCATTACAGGAACGGAACGGAACGGAATATACCGGAATAAACCGGAATATGCCGGAATGAGGCGGAATGACACTGGAATGAGACGGAATGAACAAGAATGGTACCGGAATATACCGAAAGGAGCCGGAATGACACCGGAATGAGGCGGAATGACACACAAATAAAGCGGCACATACCGGAATAAACCAGAATGTGCCGGAACAAGGCGGAATGACAACAGAATAAGGCAGAATAAACCACAGAAGGACACCAGAATCAAGCTGATTAGGGTGGACCAGAATGACAAGGAACAAAAAATGATTCATTCTGTGAATGAATAAATGTTGCAGAATAGAGACTGACAAAAAAAAAAACAATTTACATTAAGGGGAAGTAACAAGACTTGTTCTCACAATTCTTCATGTAAATATATTATCACCAATCGATCTTTTTTTCTGTGCTTCTGACTTCTTTCTTCAAACAAGGACACTCTGCGTTCAGGTTCGATGGCATTATTGCCAACAATCGGGAAGAGAAAAAGAGTCTTCCGGCCGTTTGCGCGAATCTATT